>NW_010171672.1:1234-8755 GCF_000695765.1 Mesitornis unicolor | reverse complement strand
CCTAGATAAATGTCAATATTAATAAACCAAAGAATTTCAACTACTTATAACTATTTATTGTCTGAAACTGTTTCAATAAAAATGATGCTGTTCAAATAAAACAAATTTAACTAACACTTTTAAAACTGTTTCTAAGCTATTTTACCAAGTTTTATAGTCCTTCCCTTGACATCAGTGCCACTGTCAGGCATTAATTCTGTGGTTAGTCTTCTGAGACTACAAAGTTTCCCCAAAATCCCTCTGTTTTTAATTTTAGCTATTTATTGCCTCCTCCTTCTCTTTAGCCTGGGTACATTCTTGTTGAGAACCTCACACAGCCCTTAAGAAATATCATGTAAGGTCACTGCTGTTTGCATGTATAGATTCTGTATTTTAGAAGTTGAGCATATAGGTATGGGGTGGATTTTCATGCTTTTTTTTCTGCTTATGTGCTTATGTCTGCAGATGAGTCTCAGTGTGCTGCAGATATCCTAGCCTTCAGTTTCTTTGGAACAATCAGCATGTGATAATCTGTGCTATACTTCCATTAACTATCCCCGACATGGTTCAGAGTAAGTGAGCACCAGATTTTGTTCACCCTTTTAACCAACTCAACTAGAAAAGAAAATCACAGTCTAAACCCCTGCTTCATTGCAAAGTGATGAAACTTTCCAGAGAGTTACAGACCCAGAGCCTATTATAACTGTTCCATTATTGCTCCTGGTATTTCCTTCAATTGTTTTCCTCCTGGTATGATACGCAACTCGCAGTAGTGGGACTATTTTGAATGAAAGGTCTATTCATAGTTGCGGAGTCTCCACAAAGTCAACGGTGATTTTTAGTCCTACTTACCAATGTCCTTGCAGAAATACTTCTGAACCTGCCTCTAAAGCACAGTTTATTCTTTTCAGCACCAGACACACCTGGTAAGATATCAGAAGACACTTCCAGTGAGCCTTAAGTTATGTCAGAATTTTCTAAAACCCATCTCTCCTCAACATCAAATTAATGTCACAGAAAGAGACCCACATCTACCTATTGCCAGACAATAATAATACTGAGGGGTTTGTGGTTTTATAGGAGCTATTGTTTCTAAAGATTTAATAGCTGTAGTATCATATAATGCCTACTTCTATTTGTGCCTTGTCAGAAAAACTTCATTCTGCTGTCAGAAACGGATGTAACCAACTTTGGTGTTGTTCATAACACTGTCCTGATCCACACTCACACCTCACGCTGTGGGAGATGAATTCTCTAAACATATGGTGTAATGAGGCTGCAATTCAGCCAGGAAACCACCCTCATACTTTTTGAAGAATGGGGAATACAGAGATGGTTTCTAACAAGTTACACAAGAGTTTTCCTCAGATACTGCATTTTTAAGTGTAGACTTTCTGGTGGCACAGCCCACATTTGAAATTCACAGTCATGTACAAATTTAAGTTGCACACTCCTTTTAAAGAAAATAGAGACCTTTGCATAACCCATAAGCCTAGTCTCTTCTTATAGAGAAATTAAAATTTAAGACATTTAGGTGCCAAGCAAAACATAGCCCATACACTTTCTCCTAAATATAACTTGTGTACCTTTACAAATTATGCTCCAACAGAAGGATATTGTACACTCACAGGATGCATTACCTCCCAGAGCAGAGCACAGTGCAACAGACAAGGCCTGGGTTTTAAGCAGCTTTCCATCACACACTACTTCCATGCCCTGCAGGGAGAGATTTCCAATCTGCCTTAAGCACAGCAACGGAGTCACTTTGCCTATTCGATAAATTATTTTTCCAGCATGCTCAGGCTATGAATGATTGTTTAATATTTTTCTTTCACCTATGTGTTTAGGAGATATGGCAGTGGGGGAAGGTAAGGAAATTCGATTTCCATTAAAAGAGAGCTATGTTAAGTAGTATCACCAAGAATCAACCACACAAATGTAACTGTATAAATATTTTTAACATTAGACAGTGTATTCTGCTCATTCATGTTCCCAACTTAATTAAAGGCAGAGGGCTAAAGGGGTTCAAGACGTGAGTTTCACTGCTGCATGGCATCAATTCTCTGCAAGAAAATCGACATAACTTTCAGAATATTAGATAACCTCTCACCTGCTGTTTTTTGTTTGTTTGTTTTAGTTTAGGGATTTTTTTTGCCTTAGCTGAAGAAATTCCATGCACAAGCTAACTTAAAATAGGTACTTAAAGAAAGATTCCTCTTAGTGGGTGTTTGTAGCTCCATATTCAAGCACAGACTTTCTTTTAGCCCGATTGTTCATGATCATGGTAGTGCTAATAGCACTAAGTATACAGCAATGCTTGGGAAGCAGGTCTGTTTGGTAGCTGGCATCTGCTATTAAATGGATGAAGAATTTCTATCTGTAGAGAGTCATAAAAAGAGGTTCTAATCCCAATACCAGAACTATAAAGAATGTACTTAATTTGTTTCAAAGAGATTAGTAGAATAAAGCCTAAAACACCTCTCTACAGAGCCTCTAAAATACTTGAAATCTCCGATCAGTAAATAAAATAATGTGTGTAACCAAACCTCTTCCCAATCTGTTATTTTTCACACATATGTGGGATTTATTGAGGAATTTCTTTATTCAGAAGATTGTTCAACAACTTAAACAATTTTAGAAATGGTCCCATACAAATAAACCACTTTAGTATAAAATCAGCATCATCTTTTATATTGGCTATGAAGCAAATACAGAAGTATTGGCTTTAAGGTCTTACGAAATGAATACAACTGCGCATGAATGAGAAAAAACCATGACAATTCCACACAGTTCCAAACCCACCAGTATCAGCAAATACATTTGCTAGTCTGGATATCTGAAAGAAGAAAGTTATCATAAGTTACCTGAAAGCTGGTTTTAAGAGCACCTAGTATTCCAGATTTTTGTGTTTTGTAATAGCAGTCTCATTTATTAGAGAAACATACCTGACAATACAGTTCACGTAGCACTCATGACAACTCTGTAATAGAAATCAGCTGCTCAGATTTCCTGTAGAAAGTATGATTCATTCTGGATCAAAACCAACTTAAATACTTTCTGCTTGCAGTTAAGAACTAGAGATTTCTGGCACAAGATGCTAAATTTGATTAGTAGACTGTTTTAATGCACTTTTAACCCTTCTCTTCAAACCAAAAAGCCCGGAAAACTCAAGATACCACTTACAAACTTGGTTAAATTTAATAAAAAAATAAGATTATCGGCAATGGAGCAATAATAGCTAAGTTCGTATTTCATTGAAGGTCCTAACACTGAGTTGGGGACTCCTATAGATGGCAAAATGTACATTACAAAATCTAACAAGTACTCAGCTACAGAGAGGTTAGTTATTTCATTCAGCCAAAAGCAAAAAGACAAAGCTTAATTATCTGGCCAGGAATACACTCCATTTTTCCCTTATGGTACTGAATCTTATTAAAAATGTTTTAAGAATCATATTCACCAGATTGCTTTTGAAAGCAAGCCATATAGCAGCATAAAACCTTTACATTTTTACATTCCGTCAATATTTAGCATTCAATATGGGGATCTCACACCTCCACATTTGTAAACTAGATATTCAAAACTCTTCCCTGGTTAAAATCCAATTTAAAACTTGGGATCTCCTCCTTCAACTCCCAGAAAGAAACATTGAGAACATGGTGCCATGAAACCTTATCATTCCAGAGCCAGTGAGCAGTTTTGCAAGAGGGTCCTCTAAAATGTTATTCCCGCGTTACAGATAAGAAAGCCAAGACAACAAATGGACTTGCTGAAGATGAAAGTTCAAAAAATGACAAAAACCAATTGATAGAGACCTATTAGCAAATCCTTATCTTTCTTACATTGATTTCTGGTTTAGTTTTTACTCATTGTTGCCAAAACTTCCTTCACAGCAAACACATTCTATTGCTTCAGGTTTCCACAAAAATATGCATGTGTGATGCAAATCTCCCAAGTTTTCATCTACTGAGTATTCAACCTCTACAAAATGAAAATAGCTACTATACATTGGAAGATCAACTCTTTTTGGTTTATTTAGTTTGTAAACTCTTCGCATTATTAATTTCATTTTGAAACATTTACAGACATTTCTTTTTGGCCTGTACTTCAAAAAACAAAATTTAAGAAAAACCCCAAACTGTTCTTAGGTACTGAGAGGTATTATTGCTTTATTAAGGACATTAATGTTTATTTAGGCTATGTAGACATGCTGACAGCCTATACATACATACATATATATATATATACACCCTAATGGTTAGACAGCCTAAGACATTGTAGTACCATGAATTAGTTTAAATTTCTCTTCTTGTGTCTCATATGTAGACTTTCATTTATGCCACTATCATCAAACTTATGTGTAAGCCATATTACTGGCCCAGAAATAGCTACATAACAAAGAAATGAG
Source organism: Mesitornis unicolor (assembly GCF_000695765.1). NCBI lineage: Eukaryota > Metazoa > Chordata > Aves > Mesitornithiformes > Mesitornithidae > Mesitornis > Mesitornis unicolor. The sequence continues at coordinate 4,368 of NW_010171672.1, read as the reverse complement.
TACACATTTAGAGAAGAGCTTCTAGAAGCTTTATCTTAACATTTCCTCACATTATTTTATATGCTTGGCTGGACCTCTGAGTAAAAATAAATTATCACTTTAAGTTTGAAGGTGTACTTTTGTAGTGGATTAAAATTCATGCATCTTTTCATTTGATGACTGCTTCGGACTTTCTTTTTAGGCAGCTTCAAAAGGGGGAATATCTATATGTATTTTTTTAATGCTGAGCTGCCTTTTTAAGCTGGACAAATATGAGTTACAATGTGCTCCAAGGGAAACAAAAAAGGAGCACATTAAAAACTGTCACTTATATGAAGAAAATAACTCCTGAAATAGAAATTTCCACGTTTCCAGGACAAATTCATCACTATTACAAGCAGATTTTTTAAACTTTCTTATTAAGTTTGCTGGGAAAGTAAACGATATACAGCAAAAAAAATCTCACCTTTCCAGTTTAAATACCACTTTGCTAAGCATCTAACTCATTATTAGGATCTAATGACTTATGAAGCCTTTACAGTCATCAATTTTATCACCAGTTTATTATTTCACTATCATTCAGCAGAATTACTGATATCCACTTTGAAAATGCCTACAGTTTTCAACTTTGTTCAGAATGTAATTCTATGCACAATGTTTAGTCATCTGTGCCTACAGAAAGAAATCGGGTCAAAAAATGGTGTCATAGTTTATGCAGCTCCCAGAATCTTCATTGGAAGATTTCATTCATTGGAAACATTTGGAAAGGTAGATAGGTCTGATTCAGCAGGGATTTGTGCACATTCAGCAAAGTACTAACATCTGTGAGGAGCAAAGTAGGAGAAAAAGTCTGAAGGATTGGACAGTTGCTAAATAGATATAGAAAGTAAATTGTCATAACGTTTTCTAGGTGAATAAAACTTCCAAAATTATTTTATGCAATATTATTTTTAATGGCAACTAATAAAAATATTTTTTCTGGGTTTTTTCTGGCAGAACAGACGGAAACTTGACATTAAATTGTTTTACATGACTTTTCAGAATCAGACTGATTACACTGAATGCCATTTTACATCACTAGGAAGAGCTGTTTCTTTCAACGTTCTACAAAAAAAAGTCCCATAAGAGAAAATAAATTAATAAAAAGACTTTTAACTTCTCCCACCACTCAAGACTGATCTAGGTACTGTTCATGCAGACAGTAGGACTGTCTCCAACTCAAAGAACTCAAAATTTACAAGTTCTTCAGAGGAATCGCAAGTAGATGGTATAGATCCCTTACAGCCACAGCAAGGGGATGGAACCATAACATGATCTAAAAACCAGTACATTCTGTAACTCTTTGGCTAAATTTACAGTTAGTTTTTTCTTTTTATTGATGGGATGTTTCTAGGAAAATATTTAGCAAGACACTGGGATTCTAAGAGTCTCTTCGCAACATTTTCCTCTCAGCACAGCTGTTGTGCAACAGCCACACAGTGCTGAAGACAGAGACCTGTGCAGAATTCCCATTGCTGCACATCTAATAGCAATTGTGAAGCCCACAATTTAGATTTATAAAAAACTTAAGAAATTCTTAACAGGATCATTTAAAAATAAAATTTAAAAATAGCTTTGCAATTACCATGTTTCAGTTCTGAGGAAAATAAGCTGTCTTCAAGAGAATTGCCTGATGGAAGTTGCAGTCTACAGACTCCAGTGAAAAAGGTTTGTTTACCATGGTCAAGAAGCCTGACCCTGTTGTGTCTCAGCTGCCAATAGCACACAAAGAGCTCATATAATTTAGCTGAGGACAATTCTTAGATTTAGCCGGCAATCTCCACGTTACTTTCCCATCATCTTCACAGATTATGTGTGACCTTTCATTGTTTTGCTAATAATTACTTATAAAATATAACTACATATAACTTAAGTGTGCAAACATTTACTACAACAATTACAGGTCTGGTGAAGTGAAATTCCCGAGATTGCAGTCACGGAATACATAAGCGAGCATCATAAATCTAGAATCAACTCTGTATGCTGGGTTGTGCAAATAACCTCAGAACAAACACAAAATCCTCTGAAATTGAGAGATTCAAAGTAAATGAGGCTTTTGGATAACACTATAGTGGCTTAAGGTTCTGATTTTGTAAATGTTGAATAGCAGATCAGGGAGAGAACACGCTCCTGACCAATACATTATCCCAGGTGTAATGAAACAGAACTGACAGATACGAAAGTAAGTCATGCCGATATTTTCTAAAGACATATTGCTTTTTTCTTAGTAAAGGAAAAGTAATAATGCTTTCCAGGGAAAAGCTAGTTGCATATAGTCATATTTTAACAAGGTTCAACCAGGACAAAACATCAATACGACCCAAAAAACAACAACAAAAAAATCCTAAAAAATTTATAAGATAAGCATCTGAAATGGATAAATTAATTTTACTAGGCACATTAAAATTCTCAGCTCTATCAGACAGTCATTTAGGGCCTACTCTACTGTAGCTCATTAAAGATTTCTATTGACTTCTGTGATCTTTGATATAGGAGCTGAGATTTTTGTAACTATAAAAAGAAATCATTCAAGTTTGCACAGGTGCAAATTACAGTACAAGGTTGGAAAAAAAAATTGAGGCCCTAATGTATCCTTTTATGACATAAATAACAATTTGAAAGGTTAATTTAGTAATACCATGCAGATGGCTGTTATATGAGACCTTTTTTGGGTTGTTGAAGGTGAAGAGCACTGTGGAAAAGTCCAGAACCTAACCCTCCATGCTGGAGGAGATCATATGGTCAGATTATAGGACAAACTTCATTTTACTGTCTCAAAAAGCACTGAATTCCTCTTTTTTGGTATATTCCCTTGATAACAGTATCTCTACAATAAGCTACTGTAACGCCTTTGTCATCTCATTTTTTTATACATACTGCACATATTTAGAGCTAATTTAACTATTTTTCTATGCTTGCTGCAAGAGCTAGTTCCAAATTTCTGCTAAAAAGTGCCAACCATCTAGTGATACACCTTCTTCTTATGGTGCACTATGTTGGTCTCCTTCCGTAAGGAGCCTTGTAGCATGAGGTGAAGGCTAAAACTTCACCACAAAACCCAGGTTTATAAAATGATGTAGGCCAGAACATACCCCTAGAGGTCACCTAGTCCAGGC
>NW_010171672.1:0-1203 GCF_000695765.1 Mesitornis unicolor | reverse complement strand
GCTGAAAGAATGTCCGGTTAGAGCAGCAACCGACCCACATTGTTCTTAGCCTTTTTCTGTTCCTGTCAATGCATTTCTATAAGACATTACAGTAGCCTTTCACATCCCGTCCTTTATTTTTCAGCTCCAACTGAGCTTTGAATTTCCTAATCCTATTCCTGCATGCTGAGACAATGTCTCTGTATTCCTCCTGGGTAGCCCATTGCTGCTTCCACTTTCTCTGTAACTTGTTGTGTTTGAGTTCAATCAGGAGTCCCTCATTTATCCATGCTGGCCTTCCACCACGCTTGCTTGACTTTCTAAACATTGCAATACACTGCTTTTGTGTTTTGAGGAGGTTGTCTTCAAATATCAACCAGCTGCCCCGTGTCCATTGCCTCTCCAGAGCAGTCTTACATAAAGCCTGCCAAGGAAACCCCTGAAGTAAGCCCAAACCTGCTTTGCCAAAATCCAAGCTCATGCTCTTACTCATACTTACTTTATCTTACAAGATTTTAAACTCTAGAGTCTCATGGTTACTGCAGAGAAGGATGCCCTTGCCCTTTATATCTTTGAACAGTTCTTCTTTGTTTTTGAGGAGGAGATTCAACAGAACATTTCCACTACTCAGCTCATCATTCATCTGCCTCAAGAAATTGTCTTCTCCTTGCACCCAAGTCTATTATAGTTCCAAAATATTTTAGGGCAATCAAAGTCTCCCATGGACACAACAGCCTGTGCCTTCCCTACAAGTGTGAACATGGAAATTTATTTCATTTTCACCAACATTGCATCTCAGTGTCTATTGACAATACTACCAATAGATCCACTTCAAAGGCAGCAGTGCTACCACCTTGTCTGGTTTGTCCCTGCAACACTGCCTTTCAACTGGAGGATGCAGTAATATGTGTGTGTCGTGGTTTAGGCTCGGTGCCTAACTGAGCACCATGATGCCCCAAAAAGGGCTAGTCAAAATAAGGACTGGGAGGGCTTCTCACGACTTAAAAAGATCACAGGCAAAAGACAGACTCATCATAAGGAATAAAAAACAACACAATTTTAATTTGTTACCAACGTCAGAGTAGAACAATGGGAGGTACAACCAGATCTTAAAAGTCAAGAACACCTTCCCCCCACCCCTCCCTTCTTTCCTGGGCTCAGCTTTTATTCCCGGTTTCTTTACCTCCCCCCCACCACCCTTTGCCTTGAGGTGCAGGGGGATGG
>NW_010171671.1:36521-39386 GCF_000695765.1 Mesitornis unicolor | reverse complement strand
CCCCCCGACCCGGCTGCTCTCCGGGGCTGTCACGCTCCGGTCCCCCGTGCCCTCTCGGCCGGGTGCAGCTGCTTTCCCTGGCCCCTCCCTGGGGCTGCGTGGGGCTTTCTTTGGGGAAAGCGGTCAGGGCTTTCATCTCCAGGATGGCTTTCTGCTGGCTTCGTGCAGCTCTTGTGTTTCCTCCTGAGGGCAGCTTTGGCTCCTTGAAGAAAAAGAAAGAACAAAGCACTTGAGCATCACTATTCTTTTAAATGTACACATGTGAGCAAAACGCTCCCAAAGAAACACAAAGATCGTTAACCACTGTAATGAGAAATTCCTTTGTCAACCCAGCTTCAGTTGCTGTACTAAGGAGTATTACTGCTCTGTGCATCTCACATTTTCTGTATCCTTAGACCACCATGCTGACAACAGCACTGCTGCTGCAGGTGGGGTTTTTCTACAAGGACCTTTATGATATGCGTTACCGGTGTGCAGGGCTTGTTGCTGCTCCTCTGCGATCCCGCAGGAACTTTCTCACCTCACTGGTAACGAAATCTCCCAAGTTGCTTTATTTCTCCCTATTGAACGCTCTCCTGAGCCCGCTGAAGCTGAGGTGCTGCGGGTGAGCGGTGTCTGGGCGCCTGGCATTACAGGTGGCTCTGTCCCCTGACCTCCGCAGCGCGGTGACAGCCACCGGGAACCACTAGCCCTGCTCTGCAGCGCTGTCCTGTCCTGCTCAGGGCTTCTGGCCCAGTGACCCCCGTGTCCCGAACCCAGGCTTTGATGCCCAAAGGGAGCAGTGACGTGAAGTCAGGTGCTGAGTGGTCTTCTCCAATACTTTAATTGGAAAACCTCAGCTCCCCTGAGCAGAGTCTCTTCATCCTCGTTGTGGATGGTTTGGGCATTTTTGTGATGGTTTATTCCTCTTTCCTAGATTTCTGCCCCAGAATCTGTTCTCGCACATCAGGACGCAGAGCGGCTTCTGGGCACGGCAGGGTTCAGTTCAGCTCAGCTGCGCCTGTTGGTGGAGAGGTTTTCGGGAGTGGGTCACCGTTAGGATGTAAGATATCCTGGAGACCTTTAGAGCATCCCGGGTGAGGGTTGGGAGCAGGAGGCTCGCAGGGAGCTGCAGCAGCCGCCTCGCTGTCAGGTGCCTCAGCTGCAGACCTGAGCTGAGGGCACCGTGGCTGTGACCGAGCCCGCAGGTGAAGGCAGCGGTGCCGTCCTCACTTCTGCCACTCAAGCGATGGGCAGGTTTGGCTTTTGTGAGGGACGTGCTGGAAATGAGAGCGTTTTCACTTCCCGACAGCTGTGTGAGCGGTCTGGGGTGATTCTGGAGGCACACAGGCGCTCGTCCTGGTTCCTCCCGCACTCGGCAGCGCTGGTTTCTGACAACAGCATCTGAAAAACCACAGCTTGTGTGCTGTGTCTGTTTGCCGTATTTCTGTCTTTTCTAGGACAGCCATTTTAGTGGAGAAGCCAGGAGCAGGAGTGAGTGGTGCACGTGTTTGTGCGAGAGAGATTTCTGTGGGAATTATTCCCAACCTGAACTGGAAAAGCGTAGTCAAAAGCTGCGTGTGACGGTGGCAGGCGAGGCTGTGGCTGTTGGAGGGAGGTTGGGAAGGATGGGCTGAGGTGTTGGTTGTGATGTGGAGAAAACCTGGGAGGGGAGGTTAACCGAGTCCATTGGCTTCCTCGGTGACTGCTTCATCATCTGGGTGTGAAGTGTTGCTCCTCACCGTGCGCTAGGCTGTGTGCGGTGCATCACAGACCAGTACAGGCTGTGTTCCTTTCCAGATGTGTGCTGGTGCTGGTCACCCGTGTGCTGTTCCTTTCCAGATGTGTGCTGGTGCTGGACATCTGTGTGCTGTTCCTTTCCAGATGTGTGCTGGTCACCCAAGCACTGTTCCTTTCCAGATGTGTGCTGGTGGCCCAGCCCAGCCCAGGAGCAGTGGTTTCAGGCCGTGGGTGTCTGTTGACCGTTTATATTCCATCTCTGGTGTCTCAGCTCTGCACACCACGAGCTCTGCGTGGGCACGGCCACTGTGTTGCATCAGGTGCAAGCGGGGAGAAAAGCCCAGTTACTGACCAGGCAGATTTTGGTAACCCAGCATTTGTCACCGTGCCCACAGACCACAGGGGATGGCCAGGGGTAGCTGGTGGTTGTCTGTCCGTCCCTGCAAGTCCAGACTGGGTTTTTCCATGCTGTCCCGTGGTACATTAGTAAGGAGCAGACATCCAGCAGCTGACGACACACCACTGCTATTGGTGTCTCTTTTTTACAGGGGAAGAGCAGCAAAGCCGTGCACCTGCTGCCGTGCTGCCCTAACTGTGCCCTTGTGCTTTGTGCACAGGGTGACCTGGGTTTGGCTGCGCTCAGCCACCTTCTGGAAGCAGCTGCCTCCCTTCTGCAGCGTCACACTGGGAAATGTTAAGACACCCCCTTTTATTTTAGGATCTCAAATGTCCAGATGATGCTTAAGAGCATCAGGAGGCGAGCGTGGGCACAAGGCCGTGGGTAATGGTTTGAAAGCTTGATCCCAAGTGGCTGCAGGTGGAGACAGGGAGTGTTCAGCAGAGAAGCAGGGGTGTGGGCGGGTGGTGATCCCTGCAGGTTTTGGCAGGAAAGATGCTGGAAGGATGCTCCCAGGCTCAGCCTTGTGGGGTGGCCCTGGTGCCTGTGGGAAGGGGTGCTTGGGAAAGGCCCCACACGTGGGGAGTGGCCGTGGGGCTGCGTGGGGCCTCGCTGGGGCACAGTTGGTGGTGGAGCTGGGGCTGGTGAGCATGGCAGGGCTGTGCCAGTGGCCAGGCAGAGCCACGGGCTGCAGGGGCTGCATGGCACCGTCCACTGCTGCTGCTCTGGGGGGCCATGGGCAGTGGAGG
>NW_010171671.1:26601-36383 GCF_000695765.1 Mesitornis unicolor | reverse complement strand
CACTGGCTGGTGAGATGCGGCTGTGGTGTAGACACAGACGAGCCCTGGCAGGGTAACAGAGCGTTTATTGTAACCAGAGGCTGCTCTGGCAGCGCTGCAGGAGCCACTCTGTTAAGTCAGGCTCGTTTCCTCCTGCTTCATTCCCTTCCTTTCTTGTTCCCCTGCCTCCCGATGTCTGGATGTGCTCCTGAGCGATGCCTGAGCCTGTAGATGTGGTGTCCTTTGGTTTTACTGTTTCACTCCATGACATCTTTCCCTCGTGGCAGGTGGGTGGGTGCCGGTGCAGCCCCTCTCCCTCCTGCGGGCACAGGCGCCCCGAGGCGGTGCCCGATCCCCTGAATGAGCGCCTTGTTCGTGCTCCAGCCATTATGAACCTCACCATTTTATTTGTGTACTAACAGAGTTAGCACTGAGCAGCCCTTCACATCTGCCACAGATGACCACTTGTGTTTGTTGGCAGGCACATTGTCCGAGTCCATATTAGCAGTTTATTCAGCGATTGTCGAGCTCTGCCTGCTCCTGTCCCCGTGACGCCCGTGCCCATCTCCCGTGGCTCTCTGCTCCGATGCGCAGGCAGGGGCCGGGCAGCATCGGGGTTCGCTGGTGCTCCCATGCTTGGTGAGGATGAGCTCCAGAGCCTTGGGGAAGCTCGATGGGGAGGTGTGAGGCTCTGGGAGAGACAAAAGAGATGGGGCTTGGTCTTGTTATGGGATCTGCACAGGTACGCTCGCTTTGTCATTGTGCAGGGCAGGTGAAGCCAGGGAGGATCTGCCAGGGCATGGGGCAATGGTGGTGTGGGAGACTCAGTGTACGGTTGGCTGAAGTATACAATGAGAATCTTCCTCCCTGTGTTTCTGACCATGGCCCTGATTCTGCCATAGCTGGCATCCAATGCTGTTGCTTGGTAGTTTCTGCCTGCATCTTTGTACTGTTACTTAAACACCCGTCACTTGCATCCATGGGAGCCACAGCTCAGCTGCTTGGCCCCTGTGACTGATGCGCTGTGAGCAGCCAGCTGTGGTCACACGTCGCTTTCAGGGGTTCCCAAATTTAAAATTACAGTGTTGTGAGTGAGATGGCAATTAGACAAAGAAGGAAGGAGAGGCCCCTGTGCCGGGGGAGGAGGGGAATCGGGGGCTCCTCAGCAGCTGGGGGTCCTGGTGTCCAAATCCCAGCATCCCCCAGTGTGTGCCCATTGGGGAGGGATGTGGCGCAGGCTGGGAGCTGCTGCGAGGCCTCGGCATCCCTGGGCCAGCGCCCACCCCCATTAGACAGCAAAGCTCTGCTCCCCCCCTGTGCTGGTGTGGGCTGGGGTGAAGGGGACTGACCCGGGGTCTGCTGGTCGGGGGACGGGAGCAGGGGAACGCTCGGCCATGCGCTTTTCCCGGTGGGAGGCGAGGGTCCTGGTGGGCGTTCATCTGTGCAGAGGGGAGAGTAAATCCGTGGGGCTGTGGTCACTGGCCATGGGTCTGGCTGTGGGTCCGGCCATGGAAAGGGCCTGCCCTGGACGCGGGGAGAGGCCCTGGCTCTGCCCCTGTCCCTGTGCTGAGCTGCGGCTGCGGTCGAGCGTGCTGCATGCTCCCAGCCTTTCCCCACCCAGTTTCTTTGTCTCTGCTGCGTGCGGATGCGGTTGCTGTGAAAACGCACACGGGTCTGGGGGCTTCGGCTGCTGCAGGGCTGCGGGGGGGGCTCTCTCGCATCCCCCCGTTGCCAGGGAGGAGGCTGCAGGTTGGCACTGCCGTGGTGATGGTGGCAGACACCGCCCCGGGGCAGCGGGTGAGGAACAGCCCCGGTTCCCTGCAGAGGAGTTCATGGTGTGAGAGCCTCTGGGACGAGGTGGTGTTTGAGCCCTAACCAAGGCTGTGATCAGCTGCACCCCGGCTCCGCCATGGAGTGGGGCACTCGCATGCCAAAACCTGGGCAGTGGGCACGGGGGAGCTGGAGAAGGGTGGCTGGAGGTGTTTTAAGCAGCTGGGAAGACTGTGTATTGTCTGAACCAGTTCATGTCACCCGTGTGCACGGTGTGAGATCAGGCTGCTTGAACACGCTGCAGCGGGTGTGTGGATGTGTGCAGGACCTGCGGCTTCCCGGCTCCTCGGGACAGGGCCCGTTCCCCCAGGACAGGATCTGTTCCCCCAGGACAGGGCCCATTCTCTCAGGTCAGGGCCCGTTCTCCCCCATTGGTGTGTGCGGGGTTGCCCGGGTCCAGAAGCGTGGCTGTGGGAAGGGCACGGAGCAGCCCTGGTGTGGGTGCTGCTCCCCTGCCCAGCTGAGCTCCCCTGGAGGGGGCTGCTGGCTGCATGGTCAGTGGTAAGAGGAGCAGGAGGTGGTAAATGAGGGCATGGGGGCACAGCTCAGGGTCTCCTGGGTCTGGTGCAGGCCTGTGACGTTGTGAAACGCTTCAGGATGACCCAGAGTGTCGTGGGGCAGGGACGGATTCCTGTAGCAGATGCATCCTCTTCAGGGCTGCCTGTCCTGTGGGTGTCTTTGCAAGGTGCTAACAGATGAGAGATATAAATTGTCTTCTTCACTGCAGCTTACTTTGCATGATATTTAGATGATTTAAGGACAAGCCCTTAGTAACAAGCTTGCTGTAAATCCTGGTACGTGGCTTGTGGTGCCTGCAGATGGATGTGCACAATGACCTGGTGTAGGAAGCTTTTGCCTTCTCTCTGTGTGTTTTATGGAACCGTATTTGCTGTGTCCCCAGCAACCCCTCTTTGCACTCACTCTGCCTCGGTGGTGTTTCTGGCAGCAGCTGTTCTGTTCAGAAACTGCCCTGTGAATGTATTTTTTGGGTCCTTGCTCTTGTCCTGCTGTTTCGGGTACCAGTGCAGCTGAGGGTGTTCTGCAGCAGGGCCACTGGGGAGGGCTGTGTGGTGACACAGGAGAGCGCCCAAGGGCCCCGCTGCATCGCCCGCTGCTGACCACGGCTGTGCTCTTCCCTCCGCAGAGCGACCGTCTCCTCATTAAGGGAGGGAGAATAGTCAACGATGACCAGTCATTCTACGCCGACATCTACATGGAGGATGGCCTCATCAAGTAAGCACGGGACTTCTGTGGCGTGTTGTTATCTCCATCTCCTTAGATCAGCCTCAGGCTGGGTGGTGGTAGTGGATGGGGTGTGTACCCAACTTGCCAGCCAGTAGAAGCTGGTAGCCCGCTCTGGTTAAGGCTCTGCTCTCCGCAGTGTGTGCGAGCACATACGTGACTGCCTGACACATTCACGTGGTAACTGCAGTGACTGAGGAGTGTTGCTCTGGTGACTTCATGGCCTGGTGTCCACTGTACAGCAGAGCTGTGCCGACAGCACCAGGGCTGATCTGTGACTCCTGCCTGCCCCGTGTTAGCAGCATCAGCGTGAACCACCCCACACAGGTCCTGTTTGTCAGCACTACTGTGCTGCAGGTCCTCTGCATCCTTCACATTTCCAGGAACTGCAGGCAAAGCTCTGGTTCCCCCAGCTTTCCTGTGTGTTTCAGAGGCACGACAATAACCCAGTTGTTTAAAGGCTGCAGTTCAAATGTGTCAGTGATGTGTCACGCTGGGACCAGCTCCAGGCTGGCTGCGTTGGAAGAACCGGGATCATTTGTAGCAGAGGGACTTGAAAAGGCATTGCCTGCTCTGTGGTAAGGGAAAATACCCAGCCTTCCCGGGGTGTACATTTAAAAATCCAGCCGCAGAGAGGTACTTCAAGCAGTGGCACTGTCCGTTCATGAGGCTGCTTTGAGCTGGTGGACAGGAGCCTTGGTGGTTGGCTGTACTGGTACCCGGGCAGGGAGCAGGGCCAGCTTCAGGCCTTGCTGTGGCACAGACTCCCTGTGTCCTTGGGCAAATTGCTTCGCCTCCATAGTCCGGAGGTCACGGGATTCCATTGCCTTGGAAGTGAAATGCTCTCACAGGTGAGTTCTGGTGAGAATAGAGCGAGCAGGTCAAACCCTCTGGTGATGGATTCATCTCAGGAACAGCAGTGGAAAGAGCTGCTGGTTTATTGCTGTGAGGACACTGGAGCCAGCAGTGCTGCCCACTTTTGTTATGCTGGGGAAAAGACCTGCAGAGTGACCAAGGTTGAGTGAAACGCAGAAATGGAATCTGCTCCTCATTTACCTCCCCAGCGTGCCACGGAAATCAGAAGTTTTCCACTCAAACCAACTTGCCTTTTATCTTGATTTGTCAGGGAAGGCTGAGGAGGGCTTGATGGAAATAGGATTTCTGGAAGAGGAGATTTGGAGGCCGGGTGCTGCATATGGACAGATAAAGGGATTGAGGGGGCGGGGGCAGAGCGAAGGCGTCCTGGGGTCGGGGTGGCCCGGCCTGCGTGGGGCCGGGTCTGTCTGGGGCATGTCCTGGGCTGGAGGGGCACGAGCTCCAGAGGACTCCGGGGTATTTTAGGTTATGAGTAGTTGTATACCGGGATTTTTTAGGTTTCCTGTTTTCAGGAGATGTTTTTAGGTACTTGGGATTTCAGATGCCTTCCCTGCAGCGTGGCCCTGCTGACAGCAAAGGCATCCCTTGGACATAAGGGGACAACGCAAGGGGGTTCCTGGGGAGGGGGCGAGCCCTGTTCCAGGTTGTGGGGGGGCCCAGCTATGCTGTGCACCCTGCGAGCCCCCCAGTGCCTCCCGCCCTTGGGACCCCGGCAGCTGTGGCATTACCCTGGGAAATCATCTTTCTCCGTAAGCTCAGACTTGAGCCTTACTTAAGGTGGGCAGGAGGATGGGGAGAGGTGAGATTAGGGGTGCAGCTTACTGGGCGCAGGGCTGGTGCGGGGTTTGTGAGCATGGCCCGGTGAGCAGGGATGCTCGCAGGGTCCCGAATCCCACGTCTGTGGGCATGGGGTGTCCTGGGTAGCCTCTCACCACACCGCAGAGCAACGCATGCCCATCAGACCCTGCTCTGGAGCCACCACAGCAGCCGCACGGACGGCAGCCACCCCTGGCTCTGCAGATGGTGGGTTCAGGCAGGCTGGACAGTCCTGCGCCTTGTGTCACGGCCGCTCCTCCTCCCCAGCTGGGACCATTTCCGAGGACAGGAGGAGCAGACCCGGGTGAACGTGGATCGTGACAGGGCCGATTTTCCTTGTTGGGGGCTCACCACCCTGGTGTGATATCTTCAGGCAGATTGGAGACAACCTGATCGTCCCCGGCGGCGTCAAAACCATAGAAGCCAACGGGAAGATGGTGATCCCCGGAGGAATCGATGTCCACACGCGCCTGCAGATGCCGTACAGGGGGATGACGGCCGTGGATGACTTCTTCCAGGGGACGAAAGCGGCCCTGGCTGGTGGCACCACCATGATCAGTGAGTGCAACAGGCTCAGAACCTTGCCCGGTTATTTCTTTTTCTCTTTGCTTTTCTCAGTCTTACTCATTTTAAAGGTCCATGGCAGTGTGATTGCTGTCAGTGCAGTACAGAGACTGAGGAGAGGGATGAGTCTTTGGGATCCTTAGTAGTACCACAGTGGTGGGACAGGGCATTTGTGTAGGACCCCTTGCCCCTGCACATCCCATGTTCTGCAGCACTTCATCGCCTGCCCCTGGGACCCCCAAAAAGGAACAATCCATCGGGTTTTTTTTCCCTGTTAAGTAAAAATAGGGCAGCGTGATGCTCAGATGACTGAGCAGAGGAACAGAGCAATGTCCTGGCATCCCGCGCTGCTCGGGATAAACAGTGCCCACGAAAAAGGAAAGGGAATTCCGAGGTCCTTGCGTGGAGACAGCCCCGGCTGTGCCCTGGTTTGAGGCCCAGGTTTTACTGTGGTGTGGGGCACGATGGATGCACTGGGATGCAGGAGCAGCTGCTGATCCTCCCAGTAGGGGACTGGGTTTCCTGCTGTCCCCCACCCGTTCTCCTCCCTGGGCCAAAATAACAATTTGTGTGATATGGACTTGGCACATGGGGATTCGATGGTGGGCAATAAAAGGTGCATTAGTACTGCAGCGTGGGAGGAGGCTGTGTTAATGGGGTGGAAGTGGGGTGAGGAAGGACAAGGCCATTCGGCTTTCAGCTGGTTTCTCAGCAAAGCCTGTAAAAGCACCTGGTCCCGTGCCAAACGCTCCATGTGCTTCCCTGCTGGTAACTGTGCTTGGAGGAACCTGGCACGGCGGGAGGGAGCCCTTGGAGCTGCCCCGAGGAGACGAGCCCGGGCGGTGGGATGTGTGGGGAAGCGGTGGGATGTGCGGGGGTGGTGGGATGTGCGGGAGTGGTGGGATGTGCGGGGAGCCCCTGCCCACCCACCTCGCTGTGCCCCGCAGTGGACCATGTGGTGCCGGACCCCGAGTCCAGCCTGGCGGAGGCGTGGGACCGGTGGCGCGAGTGGGCGGACGGGAAGGCCTGCTGCGACTACGCGCTGCACGTGGACATCCCGCGCTGGAGCGACCACGTCCGCCAGGAGCTGCACGCCATGGTCCAGGAGAAAGGTTTGTTGTGCCCTGTGGCCGGGTGGGGGGAGTCGCATCCCCTTGCTGGGGGGTCCCGGTGGAAGGAGAGCACGGGGTGTCCGTGCTGTTGTCCGTCCTCCCGCTGTCAGGTGCCTGCTGGGATCCTGCGTGGGCGGCAGCCTCAGCGCTGGGGAGAGCCCCCGCTCACCCCTCTCTCCTCTGCCCTAGGAGTCAACTCCTTCATGGTGTACATGGCCTACAAGGATTTGTACCAGATGTCCAACACCGAGGTGAGTCCCCTTGGCCATGTTGATGCGAGGGGCAGGGGGGGACGATGGCCATGGCTGTGGGCATGGTGGGTCTGCCACAGGCCAGGCTGGTCTCTGGCGTGGGGATCACCAAGAGCATCCACTGGTGGCCGTGACCTTTGGAGAGCATCACCCGGCTCGGCCAGAGCTGGTCCTGACACGGGCACACCGGGCCACACCGTGCCCTTGACTCACGTGTGCGGGTGCCAGGGCTGTGCGTGGTACCCGTGTCTCTGCTCTGTCACCGTTTCCTCTTTCTCTGTTTCAGCTGTATGAGATATTCAGCTGCTTGGCAGAGCTGGGTGCCATAGCTCAAGTTCATGCTGAAAACGGGGATATAATTGCACAGGTAACGAGCTGCTTTTCTGCTCTACGGGGACTGAAAACCTATCCCAGGCGGATTCAGTGTGAGGCATTAACAAAAGGACTCTAAAGCTGCATGGACGTCTTTGCAAGATGATCTCTCTGCTGCTCAGCAGCAATATCAAATTCACCAAGATTTTCTGCTGTAAATATGTGGTGCATAAGCGAATCTGAAATAGTGAACTAGCAATTATCTAAATGGAAAGGAGCAGGCCATCAACTACGTTATGTTCACTCCAACCACAGCTCATTTTCGGTGTGGAGAGGCAGACACCTTTGCCTTGCATTAGTCAGCTCAGAGAGGTAGAGTGCACTGAAAAGTGCTGCAGCAAGAGATATTTTGTCCCTGCTGTAAGCAAGGAGCTGGCTGATGGGGCTGGATTTGCGGGGAGATGTTGGGAGGGATGGGGTTTGGTGTCCAGTAGGGTGGGCTGTGCTGGGCCGCTGTCTTGTAATTGGTACAGGATGACAGAAAGTCCCAATGTTTTTATTTTCACTGAGGCAGAGAAGACATTGCTCAGTTATGCTCTGCAACTGCTTGTCTTTTCCTGTCCCTCCTGTTCTTGGGAGCTGAAGGAGTGTGAACCAAGAGGTCATTCCTCCAGCGGCCTCTAGGATCAGTTTATCTTTGGACCTTTTAGAGCTGCAGTGCGCAATTGGCTGACTCTTCACATGACAACAGTGATCAGGGGAAATGACTTGGGTAGAGTTTTCTCTACTTCAGCACCAGCCTAACCACAAAATGCCCCAAAACGATGAGTTGGTAGCACTTCCCAGCGCTGGGAATCGCTTCTTTCTGTCAGGACCGAGTGAAGCATCCACCAGTTGATGGTTTCACAGTCTTGTAATGCCCCTTTTGGTGTCCTAGGAGCAAGCCCGGATGTTGGAGATGGGAATAACGGGCCCTGAGGGCCATGTGCTGAGCAGACCCGAGGAGGTAAGATCATGGCAAAGGCTGTACCAGCCTCACTGCGCTGAAGAGCTCCCCACAAATCACTGCAGGGCTCCGTGTACGTGGAGGGGCCAAGCGAGCATCGTGTGTGTGTGTGTGTGTGTGTGTGCGCGTGTGTGGGTGCCCGTGTGTACGGGCAGCACTGCCGTGGTCACCATTGGCTCAGGACAGAGCGAGCTGCGCATTCGTGACCAGCGCTTTCCAGTCTGGCTCCAGTCTCCCAGCAGAGACCAGGGCTCCCGTGTCTCAAATCGACACAAACGTCTTGTGGCT
The DNA here is from genome assembly GCF_000695765.1 of Mesitornis unicolor. Classification (NCBI taxonomy): domain Eukaryota; kingdom Metazoa; phylum Chordata; class Aves; order Mesitornithiformes; family Mesitornithidae; genus Mesitornis; species Mesitornis unicolor. The sequence continues at coordinate 28,107 of NW_010171671.1, read as the reverse complement.
GTAGCAGCGTCTGGGGCTGGTTTGGGGTATTTGTCTTGTTCTGGTGACTCCGCAGGAGATCCTGGGAAGGATTGCAGGCGTTTTGGCTCCTCTGGACGGTCGCTGCTCGCTCGGTCCCAGGGCTGACAGATTCCAGCCTCTCCTGCTTAATCTCTGCTTAGGGGCTGAAGTGCTTCAAACTCAGACAGACAAAGCCATTGGTGGAAGGAGTGGGAGGGAAGGAGAGAGGGAATTTCCTGGTTACAAATCATTGTCGAGACGCTAATTAGATTACTTCTAATTTTAGCTCACAGGGTATTTTTCTGTTTGGTCTATTAATCTGAGTTGAGTCTAATTTTAGGCAGGTTTTCTTGAGATAGCTTTGATGAGAGGTGCTTTTAACTTTCCACAGCACGTGAAAGAGGAAAACAATAGGAATTTGGTACCACAGCAAAGCTGAGCAGGGGATCTTGGGGACAGATCATCAGTTCACTTAAACTGAAGGTGTAGGAGGCTGACTGTTATGGCTGGTAACAGCACACGCAGCCTGGTGTAATAAATACAGAGCCGATTCTCTTCAAGTATGAGGCTGTAAAGCATGTTCCTGTCCAGGGAGGAGACTCGGTGTCCAGCGCAGTAGATCAGAGACCCTCTGAGGGTAAACTGCCCTGTGTTTTTATGGCTCCAGACCCACTGCTGCTGCTTGGCAAGCTGACCTGCAGTTACGGGATGCTGCGGTTGTGCCGGGATCTGAGAGCTGTCCTGTTGTCATAAGGCAGGACCGTGGCTATTCTCGTCTAGAGCCGGTGAAATGTTGTTGAATGTTTGATCTTGAAATGCCATTAACGCACAGGGCAGCTGAGAGCAGAGCCAGAAGGCTCCGGATGCCGTCCCTTTGGCCAAATCCACAAAGCCTGCAAGCAAAGTGCTGGGAGGGCATCCAAGGCTCTGGGGTCTGCTCTGTCCCAGGGGGACCTCAGCGGGGTCAGCCGCGCTCCTCTGTCAGTGGTGGTGGGGATTTGGCAGGGCAGGGTGGTGCTGCCCCAGGCTGTAACCTGCAGTGAAGGGCATCCAGGGATGGCTCTGCTGGCTCCTGACCACGTGTTAAACCCCCGCAACTACTCGAGTCCATAAGTGTGCTGATAAAAATGTTTTCTTGTTTAAATTTCTGTTTAAAGAGTCTTTAAGCAGAAGAGAAAAAGCCTCTTGCTGTGCAGCAAATAGGCCTGCAGGAGCAGGGGAGGCGTTCGGGTGCGTGTGCCTGGGTGAGTGCTCGGGTGCTCCTGCAGCCCGAAGAGCTGCGCTGGCCCGGCCATGGGCAGTCACTGTGTTCCCCGCTGCTGGCATCCCTGCGTCCCCCGGGAGCTGCCTGAGTGGGAGCTTGTCTTTTTAAGGCTTCTGTTCCGAGCTTCCTCATACCAGAGCTGGGAGCCAAACTGTAGAGCAAAGGCTTGGAGAACCTCTGTGGCTGAGCTGGGGCTGATGTCATGCCCAAAGATATCCCTCGTGATGGAAACACGCTACAGC
>NW_010171671.1:24769-26570 GCF_000695765.1 Mesitornis unicolor | reverse complement strand
TTGTCAGGGGGCGGGGGGCCAGCAGCCGTGGGGCAGGACAGCCGGACCCTGTGTGAGCAGCCTGCGGGCGCATGGCTTGTCACACCGGGGCGGGGGGACGTTTGGTTGAACCGAATGCAACCACGGGGCAGCGAGGGGTCCTAGGGCAGAGCTTCGCTGCCCAGCAGCCGTGGGGCAGGACAGCCGGACCCTGTGTGAGCAGCCTGCGGGCGCATGGCTTGTCACACCGGGGCGGGGGGACGTTTGGTTGAACCGAATGCAACCACGGGGCAGCGAGGGGTCCTAGGGCAGAGCTTCGCTGCCGGACGCCCCAAGAGCCAGGCATGGGCAGGCCCCGGACGTCTCTGCCCGTCGGGAGAGCTGGAACCGGGCAGTGGAAAAACAGTAGACAGAGCTCGATGCCAGTCCCAGCATGGCCCTACAGCTCCTGTGGGCATCGCGTGGCCATAGCCCAGGGGCCCTGGGGACATGAAGCTTCCCTGTTGGGTCTCTGATTAACCTGCCCTTGGGGACCCGGGTAAGAGCGAGGGCAGGGGTGCCGGCAGCAGCCTGAGGTGTGCGAGGAGCAGGGCTCTCCCACCCCGTGCCCCTCTGCAGCCACTCACCGCTCTCTCTTCCAGCTGGAGGCAGAAGCCGTCTTCCGGGCCATCACCATCGCCAGCCAGACCAACTGTCCCCTCTACGTGACAAAGGTGATGAGCAAGAGCGCTGCTGACCTCATCTCGCAGGCCAGGAAAAAGGGTGAGTGGTCACAGCCTCACTGCTGCCCCTGCGACCCGGGACAGCCGAATTCAGTGGTCCCCGTGCCCTCCTGGCTGCTTTGCCAAGGCCACCACAGTGCCTTGAGAGCAGCCAGCGCTTCCCCTGCTGCTGGGCAGGGGTTAGCTCGGGAATTGACCTGACTGGTGAGGGACGCGGGGACACGGCACTGGGACACGGAGCCACCTCCTGTTGTCACTTTGGGTAACACCAACGTGGGTGTCAGGGAGGAGCAGTGCTTTGAACACCAAAGCTTGTGGCTGTGAAGGGCTCCCTTTGAGGACACTCGTCCAGTCCATGTGCAGTGGCTAGAGCTGCTGCATGTGGCCCTGGCCTCCCTTTGTGGTGCTGCCCCTCGGGGGGGCCTGGGCGCCTTTTGAGGCACCTGGGTGCTCCATCTGTCACTGGTGGTGGAGCAGCAGGGCTGCAGGATGGTCCTGGTTCATGGACCAGGCTGGGTGACCGGTGGGTGCCTGTGGTTATCACAGCTTCTCAGTCCCCGTCCTAATTTATCAGCGTGACAAGCCCTGCTCTGCAGAAAGCCCTTGGCCAGCAGCTGCTGCCCCCTCCCCTGGCTGTCCCTGAGTCGGGCACCAGAGGTGAGGGGGAGCAGGACAGGGCGATGAGCTGCCAGCGCTTTGGTGGCCCGTGGTAAATATTTACAAGGGATAAAGGAGTAAGAATGCACAGGAGATGATGGTGAAGGACACTGAGCAGCTTGGTCATCGGCCTGGCGTGGGTTTGGTGCCTGCCCTGTTGTGGTGCCTGCCCTGCTGGGCTCTGCCATTTCTTATGGAAGTGCCTGGCCCCTGCCAGCTGTGCCTGTGCTGCTGCTCAGCTCCGAGACGTGGCTGTTGCTTTTGGGCTGAACACACCCCCGCTGCGGTGCAGGGACACCAGTGCTTGCAGGAGGGGGCCGGGGCCGGGGCAGGGAGGCTGGGAAGCAGTCGTCTGCCAGACCAGGAGCCAGGTTGCCAGCGTTGTTCATCTGTGGTGTCCTCTGGGGACCGTGCCTTTGCACCGTGCTCACCCCAGCCTCACT
>NW_010171671.1:7157-24421 GCF_000695765.1 Mesitornis unicolor | reverse complement strand
GCGGCTTTCGTGGTGTCCCCGCCCCTGAGCCCAGACCCAACCACCCCTGAGTACATCAGCTCCCTCCTGGCCAGGTGAGTGCCGAGGGGTGCTGTGGTGGGAGGGAGCGGGGTCTGGAGGTGGCCAGGAAGCACTCGGGCATGGTCCAACCGCAGCCGCTTCAGTGCGGGTATGTAATGGTGAAATGGTGCCGACCCACAGCCGTGGTGGCTTCTGAGAGTGGAGGGAGGACAGGGAAGGGAGGCACTGCAAGCTTAACACCAGTAATGAGAAAAATACCAGAGCACGTAGTCATGAGCTGTTTGCAATGCCATGAAGAATGTGGAGATGAGGACAGCTGACACAGACCGGTCAGCGAAAGCGTGCACCAGGCCCTTGGTGTGTGTGGGGGGAGCGGCCGCGGGGGTTGCGGTGGTGCAGGAGGAGGTGAAAGGGTTACAGTGTCACGAGCTGGTGGTGGTCACCGGTCGAACGCAGGGCAGGGGTTTGCTCACACCCGTGTGTGTGAGCAGAGCTGCAGCCTGCAGAGCACACGAGGTGCCCCTCTGACAGGGATGGTCGGTCACTTTGTCACCCCGAAGGCAAGGGGGCAGGGAAGGGGTTTGCTGAGAAGAGAGCGAACAACAAAGGCACCTCAGCCGTTTGCCGGGACCTTTCGCGGTTGGACTCCATCCTCTCCAGACAGGACCCATGCAGCAGCCAGGGCCATGGAGCGCAGGGCTGGCCCTGTCCCCATCACCGTGTGAGCCGCACACCCCTCTCCGTGTGTGCACGGTGTGCATGGCCCGGTCTGGGTGATCCAGGGGACGGCCGACACTGGGGTTGTACATGAATGACCTTTGGGGCAATGCTGGGACATCTCGGGGTGACTGGTCAGGGAGAGGGCTCGGCAGGGGGCGCGCTGGGGTGAACCTGGGTTGTGCCGTGGCTGGCGTGAGAGGTGCCAGTGCAGTTGGGGTCTGAATATGCAGCTCACCCTGGATTTTACTGTGGTCAAGGAGTGAGAGATGTCTCTGCTCGATCTGTATGTATAATATAGCTGCAGGTCTTTCTTAGGGACTGGCAGGGAACAGCGAGCCCAGCTCCTGAACTGCCTGAATCCTTCCCTTCCACTTCAAATTCACCTCAGAGGAGAGGCAAAGAGCACCTCTGCAGCTCACAGCATCTGTCCTGACGCCTTTCCTGCGCTGTTTTCTGTGCGGCCGCAGCAGAGGCAGAGGCTGCAGGCCCCAGCTGGGCTGGATGGCTTGTTTTCTTCCTCCGGGACAAAGCTGGTGGAGATTAGGAAGCGTGTTGTGTCGTCAGCCTGCAGTCAGTCAGACATATGGCAGAAATTACCAGAGGAAGATGGAGATTACCAGTGGATTAGGGCTGATTCCAGCCCCGAGCAGAGCCGCTGTGTCTGTGCCGTTGTGGGAGCCAGGCACTCGAGGCCCCTTGCCTTGCATGGGCAGTGCTGGGAGCTGCCCGCATTGGTCAGCTCCTTTGGCCCAGCAGCGGTGACTTCCCAGCCGCTGCCTGTGCCCTGCTCCCCAGGACCCAGCAGCCGCTGGGTGACATCCAGGGAGCCCAGGGTGCTCCTCACCCCGTCACAGCTCGCTGGCTCTGCCCGTTCCTGCCTGCTGCCATCTCAGGAATGGGATTGGTGAAGGCGTCTCACCTGGGCAAGGACCCCTCCTGGGCAGGGGGCTATGGGGGACGGCGCTGGTGGCAGCTGCTGAGACCCCCGCAGTGAAGCTTTCCTGGGGAGCCCTGACTCTTCACCCACCGCCAGATTCACACATGGTGCTGTAGCGGGGATGGGGCAGCGCTGCCGCGGCCTGGGCCAGCCTGTGCTTGTGAGCGCAGCTCCTTGGCCCACACCGGCTGCGGCTCTGCTGCGAGTGCCCATGCGGGGCTGAGGGGCTTTGGTGACCTGCCTGGTGACATGGCTCAGGACAGGGCCCCACGAACACCTTCCCACGGCCACGTCCCCTCTCCCAGGGTTGGGGGTGATGCCTGCCCGCAGCTCCTGGTGGGCAGTGCTCAGGAACCAGCAGTGCTCAGCCAAAGCGCTGGCTGTGGGCTCCATCCTTGCCCCCCACACAGCAGAGATGTCTTTTCCCTTTGTGTTGGTGCAAATGTTGGACTCTGGTATGGATGGACATCTTTTGGCTTGACACAGAGCCCATCCCGTTCCCTGGGGAAAACAGCGCTGAGCTGGGGCTGCCCACGTCCCTCACATCCCTGCTGTTGTCTGAGTGTGATGTGGCTGACGATGCTTTTGTTACCGCCACCCTGCAGTGGGGACCTGCAGGTTTCGGGAAGTGCCCACTGTACGTTCAGCACCGCACAGAAAGCGATTGGAAAAGACAACTTCACGGCGATCCCAGAGGGCACCAACGGCATCGAGGAGCGGATGTCGGTCATCTGGGACAAGGCAGTGGTGAGAGCCGGCGGGCAAGGACAGGGCAGGGCTGGTGGCACCTCAGACCCCACAGAGCTGGGCACCCCCTGCCTGCCCCCTCCCTGCCTTTGGGAGGCAAAACAGGGCAGAGCTGAGGCAGCTGCTGCGGGGTTGGGGTGAGCAGTGACCGTTCCCCAGTTTTGGGTCTGTCTGGTGCCCATAGTAAGATCAGCCACAACGGCCAGTGGCTTCTGTGGGGGCGAGTCCGGTGTTTCCTGGGACTTTTACTCTCTCTTTCCCCAAATGACCGCTTCGCTCTCTTCATGTCTGAGCAGGCCACAGGAAAGATGGACGAAAACCAGTTTGTGGCTGTGACGAGCACCAATGCTGCAAAAATCTTCAACCTGTACCCACGGAAAGGGAGAATAGCAGTGGGCTCAGACAGCGATCTGGTCATATGGGATCCGGATGCAGTGAAGATCGTCACGGCAAAAACCCACCAGTCTGTAAGCCCCCAGCTTGTCGGTGGGTTGTGGGAGGTGGGCTGGGGGCAGCGCTGCACAAGGGGTGGGCAGCAATGCGTAGGGGGTGGGCTGGGGTGCTTGGTTCATGCCCTACCTCAGCCTGGGTCCTGCCCTCTGTTTTTGGAGTCCCTGCTCGCACCGAGCTTCACAGCAGCAGGTCCTGGTTCATGCTGGGAGCTCTGGTGGGTTCTTGCTGTGGTGGACTGGTGGAGGATGGAGACCTCTGGGCAGGCGAGGCCATTGCAGGCGTCCTCTGCCTGTGCTGCAGCAAGATGTGGGACTGCAGGGCCCTGCGTGGGCGGGCAGTGCTTGTGTCCCTCCTCACCGTCACCCCCGGTCGCTGCAGGTGGCTGAGTACAACATCTTCGAGGGGATGGAGCTTCGTGGGGCCCCGCTGGTTGTCATCTGCCAGGGCAAGATCATGCTGGAGGATGGCAACCTGCACGTCACCCAGGGCACCGGGCGCTTCCTGCCCTGCAGCCCGTTCCCTGACTACGTCTACAAGCGCATCAAAGCTAGGAGGAAGGTGAGGAGACAGGGATGGCAGCAGGAAGAGCTGGGGCAGTGTTGGCCCAGGCTGCCTTTTTCTCTGATAACTGAGTGTTTTTCCTCTGCTGGTCTTGCTGTACCCCAAAACAGCGCTGCACATGGCTGTGTTTTGAGCACAGCTGGGATGGCTGAGGCGTGGGCAGAGCTTTGACCCTGATGCCAATGGTGTTCCCCCACTGCAGGCAATGGGCGCAGCGGGTGATGCCTGCCCTTGCTGCTGTCCTGCTGCAGGAGTCTGGAGGGAAGCACCGAGATAGAAACAAGCAGAATGGGCAAAATGGGCCTCTCCTTCCCCTCTGTGCAGCATCACCCTGTGCTGAGGGATTGCCTGTTGTGCTGTGCAGGGGGAGAGCGAAGGGAGGCTGTGGCACAAGGGGCGGTGGGGCTGTGCCAGGCCCCAGCGCTGCAGGGAGGCCTGGGGTGTGTGGGATGGGGGCATGGGTCTGGCATGGTCAGTGGCTCTGCGATGGGAGCCAAGGACGGCTGGGGCGCGATGCCGGGGCAGGGCGCTCCCCGGGAGCAGAGCTGTCACTGTCCTCTGCGGTGACAGATGGCGGAGATGCACGCCGTGCCGCGGGGCATGTACGACGGACCCGTGTTTGACCTGACCACCACCCCCAAAGGGGGCACCCCTGCGGGCTCAACCAGGGGGTCCCCCACACGGCAGACACCCCCCGTCAGGAACCTCCACCAGTCTGGATTCAGCCTCTCAGGTCAGCAGCTGCGGCGTCGGGGCTGGGAGAGCTCAGGGACAGGGGCAGCGGGGAGGTGGTGTGGGGCGAGCTGAGAAAACACTTTTAACTTCGCTTTCCCTCCCTTTGTGCTCCTTGTGCCCTCCCAGGTACCCAGGTTGACGAAGGCGTTCGCTCAGCGAGCAAGCGCATTGTCGCACCCCCGGGAGGCCGCTCCAACATCACCTCCCTGAGCTAAACATCCCGGCTGAGGAGGAGTCAATCCCCGTGCAAGCGAAGGAAGAAAAATGGTACATTGGTGTTTAAGAAGGAAAAGCAAATAAACCTGTTCTGAAGAATCAATAAGCCTCAAGCCTTATGTTTCACAAATGCTACTTGCTACCTAGCTTTAAGGATATTGCTTCATTTTGTTTTATGCATAGCCTTAACATTCCGTCGTTGTTGTTGTGGGTTTGGTCGGGTTGTGTTGTCACCCTCCTTTCTGTATGCATGCCGCTCAGACAGGTCGCGCGGTTCAGTGTGGTGTTCGTGTTGGACGCGTGGGGGACGCCGCGGTGGGGGCAGCGGGAAGGACGCGGTGTGGGCGCGGTGCGGGACGGGGAGGGCAGGGCCACCGCAGCCGCGGGGCAGGCGGGGCTGTGTCATCTCCGTGCCCTCCATCTCCACCCAGCGCTCGGTGTTTCACCGCGAGGCCCATGGGGAGCCCAAACATCTCTGTAACAGCCGTCACAGCGCCTCGCGTAAGGAGTTTTACTACTTTGTACACTTTATTAAAAAAAAAACAAGTTGTTCCTTCAAGTTGCTGCTTGGCTTCTTTCTTCCTGGGGCTGCTGCGGGGCAGGAGGGTGCGAAGCCGAGCCCTGGGGACGAGCAGGGCTGCAGGGGGGGTTCGGGCTGTGTTTGAGGATGGGCTGTGGGGTGGGAACTGCGTGGTGCTGCTGATGCAGCTGTGGGGAAAGGAAACAGCGTGGGGCAGCGTTTGCAAACCCCGGAGGCTGTGCTGTGAGCCAACTGCTCCCCTTGGTCAAGGGGTAGGTATCAAACCAAGGCTCACACCCTTCAGTTTTGTAATACCTGAAAGACAAGTGTCAATTTAGGCTGTGCTAAATAAATGCACCTTTTTTCCCCTTTAATTATTTGACCTTGCAATGTTTATTTTGGCACGCCTGCAGCTCGGACAGGACAAGGTGCCTCTGCAGCAGCACTCGAGGGCCGTGCCAAAATCGCTGTGCCAGGGCCGGGGAGGGCTGCTCATGCTTGGAAGTTTTGTGCGGTTCTGCCATCAGGTAATTAAAGACTCCCTGGTGCCTGTGACTAAGCTGAGAATGTGCCTGGTCACAGGCAGAGGGGAAAAGAGAGAGGGGTTTGGAAGTCTTTGGGTAATTTTTAAAAATGTGATGTTCTTACCATGTAAGTTCTTGAGGGCGTGGGGTTTCTGTCAGCCAATACAATGGTATTTATGCAGCAGTGGATTTTTTTCCCCAGATAATCACATTTATGGTGCAGGAACCTCTCCACTGCCCGCACCAGTGGTGGCCTTCCCGCTGCAGTGACTCTGGGGACTGGGGTCACCCCTCACTGCTGATCCAACTCCAGCACCGCTCTGCAGGCCCCAGCCCTGCACGCTGTGCTGCGACCGAGCAGGGAACACCAGGCACAGCATGGGCAGGAGGCACCACAGTGCACCAGCCCTGCAGGGCCTCGCCAGCGCTCTGAGCATCAGGGGAAGAGCTTTGCATTCGCTGCCAGCTTTATTCAGGTGGTGTTTTTTGGAGCTGGATCAGTTTTAGCCAGAAAGAAAGGCACAGGGGATACAAAGAACACCTTTGGGTACATGGGAGGCAAACGGTTCCTCGTGCATTCGTTATATTGCTGAGAACTGGAAAATGCCAACTAAGGAGGTGAAACCTCCGGTCTGCCAAAGCATTTAAATAAAAGCATCATTCCCAATATTACTGTAATAGAAATAATGCTTTGGCTGATCTCAGTCTTGGCAAAGACCGCACCAGGAGTACAGTTATTCCTGCAAACAGTAGCTGCTTAAATCAAGTGTGATTTCAATGGCAGAGAGATTAAAAATACACATCTGAATTTACCTCTGGTGCTGGAAGCCAAGCCCCATTGGGTTCAGTGGGCTGCGCAGTCTGATGTGACGGTGGCCGGGCTTTGCAGGGGGGCCTGAAGAAGCGTCCAGATGCCATTGTTCCCCTGGTTGTCCCCTCCTCATGTCCACGTCTGTCTGCCCGTTCTGACCACCCCCGTGCCAGCCCCACTCCATGAGAAACAGGCACAGGAACCAGTGCAGGGAGAGGGGGAAAGGGCCGGGAACCTTCGCTGCCCCCAGCCAAGGTGACTGATGGTGGCCATGCCCAGCCCTCCCTGCCTGGGCTCAGGAGGTGTTGGTGAGCAAAGGCTGTGTTTGGCCTGTGCTGGTGGGACCCTGCAGCAGAGAGCAGCCTCCTACAGCCGGAGCCATCAGCGGTGAGCCCCCGTGGGACCCCTGACCCCCTCAGTGCTGCTGCGGACGCCCCAAGCCCCACACCAGCGATGGCACCTCCATGGGTGCTGCACACTCTGCCCGGGGCGGGGGTGCTGGCCAAGCCCACAGGGCTGTTTTCACAGTCGTGTTCCTGCCACCTAGGAAGGTAAAATAACAGGTTCCCAGTCTGACAGTGGCGAATTGCAGAGGCAGCACCCACAGCCGCCCTGGATCTGCTGGACGTGGGGTGCAGGCAGGGGAGGCCCCGGCAGTGGTGGCCATGTCCGGTAGCCTGGGTTCATGAGGGGCTGTGGGTGGGTGGGTGTGCGCTGGCCCCATGGGAAAGGCTCCAGCGGGGCTGTGCTGCGCTCAGAGGTTGTCCTGGGCGTCCTCTCTGTGTGTGCTGCAGCTTTTCGTGGGTGTCATGGCCTCCTGGGTGTCACTGCCGTGGTGTCTCACCCTTGGGGAGAGAAAGGGATGGCAAAACTGTGAGGGAGAGCCCAGGCGGTGCCACAGCCCACACAGAGCTGCGGCCTCCCGGGGGCACCCACCATGAGCCACACCTGCCCAGCGGGAGCTGTGCCAGGCCCCCACAGCCCAAGGTCCCCAAGGTCCCGGGCCCCTGCGGTAACTGCCCTTGGACACAAAAGAGGCAATTAATGCAATTAAATTAGCCCAGCCCTCCAGATCCAGAGCAGAGATGCCACGTCAGCCCCCAGAGATGACAGGTCACTGGTGTTGCCCCCCCAGCCCATGGGCGAGCTCCTGCCCCCCCAGTGCCTGCCGAGATGGCCCCAGCCCAAGGCCTCTAGGGCTGCCGCCGCATCAGGACTCACTTCTCTCTGTTGAAGACGATGAAGTCCCTCTGGAGCCTCTCCAGGTGCTTTTGAAGATGGCAGGCCTTCCGTTCAAACAGGAGCAAAGAGAAGGGGAATAAATTCACAGTTGGCACAGAAAGAGACAAGAAGGACAATTTCAAGGAGGGATCTCTACAACTTCGGCTAAAGGGCTTCTCCAGCTTTGCAGTGGGGAGGACGGCACTGAGACTCCCCTCATGCTGCCTTTCCCAAAGGGGAGCTGCGGAAGGGTCTTGGGAGTAAAGTTGGGCACAAGGATAAACCTGGTCTGTTTAACCAGTTTGCTGTGGCGTGGCTAGACAGCAAGCAGCTCTCCTGGAAAATGAGAGACTGCCTTGGCCGTGTGCTTGTGCCTGCGCTCACCTGCGAGGAGTTGCTGCTGCTGGCGTCTTTCTCCCTCTTCGCCAAGCGCTTCTTCTTCTTGTGGAGGGGTTTGGCCTCCAGGATCATCTCCTCCAGCTCGAAGGCCGGGTCGCAGTTCAGTCTGCCTTTCTGGGGAGAGAGGCTGCAGTCAGGGCTCAGAGCCCGACCAGGGCTCAGAAGTGGGGCTGCACTGAGCTGACTTGTGAAAAATGAACTAATTACAGCTCACACACGGCCAGACCACCTGGGGCACTTCTTACATATTTTATCAGCTCCCTCTGCCAGGGGACGTTGCCAAGGTGTGACAATGGCTCTTTTTGTGCTCACTGCTCCGGCGAGGACAGCAAGGACAATATTTTGGTGACAGTGAGGACGGTATGTTGGGGATGGTGAGGATGGTATTTTGGGGACAGCAAGGACGGTATGTTGGGGTGGTGAGGATGGTATTTTGGGGACAGCACACTGGGCTGGGCTGCTGCCACCAGAACACAGCAGCCGTCTAAATTGGTTTTGAAGTGATCTGTGTACACCCACCACAGAGAAAACCAGCAATGGGGGGGTGGAAATACATACAAGTACAAATATCCATCATGTAGCCCAACTTTTGTTAGGCTGAAAAACAGCCAGAGTGACACTGCACACAACAGTCCTTGGATTATTTCCCATAAGGGTCCATGTTACTTCTGTGCTGCTTTAATCCAATTAAAAAAGGATCAGAAACACTTATCCACTGTACTCGTTATTTTAGCATGAATGATGGGGTTGTTCGGGGGAGTCATTACGGGAGGAAGCAATTACCATGGAATGGCGGGTGATCTGCAGGGCTAACGAGCCCAGCTCTGGTCATGGGCTCAGCCATGGCCACTCACCGTGGGTCCATGTACCACACCGTGCACAGACCAGCGCTGCACCCAGACATCCTGGGGCACTGTACACACAGCGGGTCAACTGTGGGGCACCCGCGCTTCGTATTCACCCCCCTGTTGCTGTTCATTACACCCACTGGAAGGTGAAAACTGTGCCCTGGCCTCTCCTTGTGCTGTCTCTTTCGACATCCGATGCTTTTATGGAAATCTGTATGACCTGCCCAGGACCCGGTGCCATCGGCCTTACCGTGGGGATGAACTCAGGCATTATCCTCTTCTGGAGGACAGCGTCCCAGTTGACGTCGGACAGGTACGGGAAGGCCTGGATGTCCTTCAGCTGGGAAAAACGCTTCTCGGGGTTGGGCTCGAGCAGCTGCAGAGAGAGGTGAGGGGAGAGGTGAGCATGGGAGGCCCCGGGACGCGGCACCCGAGGCGAGGTCTGCACGGCCGCGGCAGAGTCACGGCAGGACACGGTGCTCCCGTCCCAGTGCTGGTGACACCGCTCTGCTGTGTGCCATTGAGCAGTAATAAATACACCAGAGATGTGCGAGCAAGGACAGGACCACAGCTGGCCTCACATGCACCACATCTGGCTGATAAACCAGGGGCAAAGGGGCACATGGACATTTAAATGCTTGTGGCACTGCATGATTTACCCACAAGGGAGCCTGTATGGCTTGTGGCGTGTTGTGGTCCACAGAAAAACCTCCAAAATAACAACGCAGAGGACACCTGCAGTAAATAACCCTGTATTACCAGTAGGATTAATTAAACACTGGCTCCATTTCATTTTAAGCACATGGAGGTACTCTCTAAATTTCTTCTTGGGAAATATGCCATGATCCTGTCTCAGCAAAGAATTGATGTCTCGTTTTATTACAAATTGTGAGAGTATTTCATTACAGAGGACAAAATACTCTTACATATAGTATTTGTAAAACTTTATTGCCTGTGCTTCTCTGACAATTAGAGAACTTCACACTTCCCTAAATTTGCAGCCAGTGCTGTTATGGGGGTTCAGTGTTTCAGCTTTGCTGCCGCTGCATGCAAACAGCGTCTGACGCTGTCGAGTGAGTTTTGTTTATTGAAGAGATGGCTTCACTTCAAACACGATTCCAGCTTCAAAATGATTCCGGTAATGCTTTGGAAGCAATTTTGATAACAGCTTTATTAAAAAAACAACAGCTACAGTGGTGCATAAACTTCACGGCATCGAAGGATTTCAGTAGCATCAGCACTTCTTGCAAATATTTTCATTATTGGGAAATTAAAAATAAAATAAATTATAGGGTGTTTTTCCCCAGTTTTGACACAAATGTCAATATCTACTCTTAAGTGACGTTGTTCCGGAGGGACAACGCCGTAGGACGAGCTCTGGAGGAGAAGCCTGCGGGTGCCCTTGAGGGGACGCAGTGGCGGCCGCCTTGCCAAACCTCACCCCCTTGGCCCGGGTGGTGCCTGGGCACCCATTGCACGGCACCGCCTGGAGGTCACTGACACCCGGCCCCGACAACTCGCAGTGAACCCCGCAATTCACCGCACAGCCCAGAGCTCCGTGGGAGGACCCCAGGTGCCCCCAGCCCAGCCCCGCAGCACCCTCACCTTCTTGATCAGCGCCACCATGTCCCTGGACCACGCCGCGGGGTACATCACCGTCGCTGTCCTGAACACGTGAGCGATTTCGGTTGTGGACGTGTTGGCGCGAATGTGATACGGCCTCTGGAAAACGCCACAAGGACAGCGCGTGAATTTAGCTGGGCTTTCAGGCTCCTTGGGAAATCTCTTCAGAGCAAACAGCCCCAGACAAAGCCTCTTTGTGTGCTCCCCGAGCCTCCCGATGAAATCCTCTCCCTGTGTGACCATCGCTCGGTTGAAATAAACTAAATAACCATGTCAGCAATGACCGCAATAACCAGATACCTAAATGTGTGACTGAGAGCAGGCAAAACCCAGGGGTCAGAGTCATTACCCAGCCTGTGTGTGCTTGGCCTTTTCAGTATTTCTATCTTAAAGGGCTATCAGATTGGATTTTATACACACAGTGCGTTAAAGCATTCCTGTATTCCCTGTGAAACGTGTCATTGTTTGCAGTTCTCCACTGATGCTGGAGACGACGCCAGTGAATTTCTCCCACCTACAGAATCGGCTGAGGAAACACCGTCCCAGGAGGGGTCACAAGCCCATGGTGCCCCCACGAGCAGCCCCTGCGACCGCGGCACAGCAAACGGGGCTGAGCCATCCCCGTGCACGGTTGCGCATCCACAGGGGCACACGGCTTCAGTCCCCAACAGGTGAGACAGTCACGTCCCCATAGTGTGCACTGGGGTATGCCCCACCACTGGAGGTACTCGAGTCCATCTGAAAATCTGTTCTTTAAAACACATATATCTAAACACTTCCTTAGGCATTCTGCAAAGACTGATGACAGCGTTTCTTAAAGAAGTGTTTTGAATACTCATGAGTTTCCTGGCCCCATGACATTTTAAACAACCTTTTGCTTAGAAGAAGGTGATGTAAATAATTCTGTCCCACTTTTTCTACACAGCACTAATCTAACCCCTGTTTACAAGCCTCAGCCGTACCTGATCAGCAGCAGAGCACCGATGTGACAGCAGCAGTTGTGCCTCATTAACAATTTACGCACTGCGGTTTGCCTTTGCTCAGGCTGCTCACTCTGGTTACAACAGCAGGGGCATTTTTGTCTGATTTTCTTTTTATTCCTTGCGGGATGGGAGCTCAAAGCAAACGAAATCACAGACCAGACTCGGAGCTGTCACTTGTTAACCTGCTCTGTTTGCCTTGCACCGACCAGGCGCAGCAGGAAGCCGTCGTGACACATTGATCTGTATCGCGACAGCTTCTGTTAGCTGCAATCACAGGGGCCCTGGTGAAGATTTGGTCTCTGCTGCTGCCCACGCTGCCGTAACCCCAAAGCCCCAACTCTGGGCCCCTCCATCCCTGTTATGCAGCATCACCATTCCCAGCGCAGTTTAAGGACAGATGGGATGGGATGGGTTGGAAGGGATGGGGATGGGGATGAGGATGGGGATGAGGATGGGGATGGGGATGGGGATGCGGAAGCGGATGCGGATGCGGATGCGGATGGGGTGGGTGCAGTACCCGGGTCCGCAGCAGCTCGTAGGCAGTGATGCCCAGCGACCACCAGTCCACAGCGAAGGAGTAGCCCGTGGGTTTGGTGGGGTTGAACATCTCGGGTGCTGCAAGACACAATAAAGGAAAGTTTGCCACAGTGCAATCCCGAGCAGAGATCAAAAATTGTGTATGGAAGTGTGTGTTTTGTGATGGAGGGGTTGTGTCAGCTGTGCAGAGACGCTTTTGAGGGGTTTCACTTCACTTAGGGGAGGTGAATTTATGGTTACAAAGACGTTTCTGTGTCACATTTGCACGGGAGTTTTTAGCACTAGCTCGGGGTATTTTAGCGTTAACTCTTGCTCATCACCCGCATGCTCTGGCCCCAGTTCATCCCAGGTACATCTGTGTTATTCTGCCTTATGTTTATTAACTGTGCTGGTGTGATGAGTATCAACTGGGTCTCGCTGTCTGAGTCAGCCCCTTTGCTGATCTGAACATAACTGGCTTTCCTGTACTCTCCTTATAAAGGGGAAGAGAAAAAGAAGCAAATTTTGGGGACAGTCCTGAGAACTGTTCCTCGTGCTGACCCAAGGCTGCTGTGGGGTGATCCCCGCTGCAGAGCCCCTTTTCGCAGGAGAACAGCCCCCACATGCAATCCTATGGCTGCCTGACCAGTGTCTTGACTGGGACCAGTCCCACGCCACTGCCTGAGGGTAAAAAGCTCCCTCAACACTGCAATTTTTGTGAGGAAAGAAGAGGAAGGGGATGGTCTGCAGCCCAGGAAATGGGGAGTCTTGGCTCCACTCGCTTGGACTAAACGCAGAGCAATGCCGGTTTTTAAAGCAGCCAGTTTATGCAAAAATTCAGGTTACGAGCCAGCAGTGCAGGATGTGCTACTGTGCAGCAGTACAGGACCAAAGTCCAGCCTTTGTGCTTCGCTTTCCTTCAAGGGCAGACACGCATTTCACCATTGCTCCATGGCTCCTGCTGCTTGCGAAACGCTCCAGGGTCTCCAGAGCGTAACTATCTCGTTTTGTGATCAAACCACGCCGTGCAGTGCGACCCCACAGCACCGAGGTCTGTGTTTGCAGGGGTGGTTGTGTGAAATCAGCCATGGACATGCATTTTCCAGCTGCACCGGGGTGTTACTGGGGGCTCCCACCTTGCTCCCCCACCCCGGCACCGCTGGAGCCGCTTCCTCATTTCAAACGTGTGTTTTGCTACGTGCCCGGATGGAAAAAGCTCAAACCCATCAGAAATGGCTTTGTATCCCACCACAGCTCCCAAACCAAGCCTCTGCAATGTCAATACAGAACAGGCACCACCGCCGGTCCTTACCCATGTAGGGCTTGGTGCCAGCAATGGTGGTGACCTGGATCTCTTTAGTCAGCATGGTGGCGATGTTGAAGTCGGTGATGTGCACGTGTCCTGGAAGGCAGAGTTAACGGGAGACGAGATTTAATTTCACACAGGAAACAGCTTAGACCCAGCCTCGCATCTCACATGGCCAAGAACGCGTCCCCTCCTGCCCTCATGGCTTTACCAATCCAGGGGGGCACCTCATCAGCCGGCACCAAGGAATGGTCAAAACGACTGAAAACTGCCCTGTCTGGATCCATCCTCTGTGCCCTTCCTTTTCTCCTTCATCTCCAGCTCTCGCCCCACTTTGCGGGGAGCTGTTTCCATAAACACAGATCACAACGACCCAATAAGGATTTTTATATTCCAAGCACAAACGTTGCCTTTCTCTGGCAGCATCTTTTAAATGATTCACTTCAAATAAATCACAGGTTTTATGAACTTGCCCACTGGGGAATCGCCAAACCCAGCCCACGGCGCTGCGGAAGGCGGCTGGTGCGGGGCTGGGCTTTTGGGTCAAACAGAGAGTTTTCCCAATTCTCAGCATCCCTCACTGCAGTTGTGCTCCGGGCACCGTGTCCTTCCCACAGCTCACCCCGTCTGCCAGAAATCAGCCCATTCAGATCACGCCTTTTCTGCATTAAGGCAAAGAATTCCCTTATTATATTCAGAATTGTCTTATTATATCCAGCAACTCTGTTACTACCTAATTCCTTCCCCTTTCCATAGTATCTTCTGTGCAAAACGTGAGGCTTCTGCAGATTGAGCTAAGGTAACGCTTTAAGGAACACGAAACCAGCGTCACAGGGAGCTGTGGGTGAGGAGGCCCTGGGACATTTTGTGCCATCGCCTCCTTACCTGAGATGGAAGCACAAACGGGGTATGTGCACAGTGCCCGCATTGCACAAACTCACCCATTTCAGCACTGCCCCGAGACCCTTTGGCATGGGTACAAAAATAACACTGAGCAAAGCCATGCAGGGCTCTTGTGAAAAACCTCTCAGTTTCACTAGAGCTAAAACTGGGCTTTTCTTCAGTTTTATGAGACAAAAGACCTGGCCAAAGCCTCCTGATGGATTAGCTGCAGTTCCTGGAAATGCCATCTGTTATACTCTCCTGCTCTCAGGTGAGCTGTGCTGTCATTGAGCCAAATCGATAGACTGATCATTAAAGGAGAGAATCACTTTGTGCCTGAACAGCTGCTGGAGGTGGTCATCGGCTGAGGATTTTTCACTGTGGGACCTGATTCCAATCTCCGATGTCAAACAGCCGCTCGATTTACTGCACAGAAGGACATTTGCCCGATATTCCTCTGTAATCTCCCATCTGAAGGTGACAGGGCAATACAGAATGTCACCAGCCAGGGTGACAGACACGAACACGCGATGTCCACGTTGAGTTCAGGACAACACGTTTCAATGGATAGCATCTCGAGATGTTCTCGCACCACCAAAAACCTGAGCCTTCCTCCTACGCAAGGGACAGATGATGAGCACGAGGGCTCTGCCACCGCCTTGGTGGTGAACACCTGCAAAAAGGGCCTGTGGTTGGTGTGGACACGGGCACCTTTGAGGTGTGAACGTGGGAGGGTGAAGGAAAGGGCATTATTTCGTGATTGGGGTTGTGAAAGCCCGGTGGAGGGAGAGGAGGGGGAACAGGAGCTGCAGCTCCGACCCACGGGGAAGGAGACACTGAAAACCAAGCACAACCTACCAGGCCAAATAGTAATGGAGGTGCTACAGTAACAGCTGCTCTGGGGACAGAAAAACCTGACCTGAGCGAGCACAAAGCTGTCTGTGTGCATGAGAGGACACCGCTTTGCTGCCAGGGATGGAGAAAAGACACAGTCACGGGGGGACGCTGAAGCCAAGGGCACATCCAGTGAAAACGGCTCCAGCTAAAACCTCACAGCAAGCAGAGACCGCTCGAAACCAGCCCAAACCGCAGTCATTAGCGGAGTCTGCAGGTTAGGTCCTGCCGAGCTGAACGCTCCGCGGACACAAAGCAGAGCCGTCCTCCCGTCCTTCCCTCCCTGGGTGGCGCTGGCCCCATTTCCCTGGCTCCGCTGCTCCCGGCGCCCCTCGGTGGCCGTCACCTGGGCAAGCGGCTCCTGGGTGACGGTGACAGAGCACCCGGGAGCGCCCGCGGTGAGCAGCGACCGGACGCGGCCCCGCACGGCGCCGGAAGAGCCCAGCGCAGCAGGACCAGGGCACGGGTGGGTGCTGGGGCCAGGGGGTCCCTGCGGGGGAGACTGCAGCGCTGGGGTAGAAGCGGCTTTGCCGACAGCTCCTAAATAAATAATTATCCGGCACTCTGAAATCAGAGGCCACGTCCAAACGGCAGAGCCTGGTGGTGCCCGCGGAGCCCCGGCTTCCCCCGAAGCATCGGCATCCCCGTTACAGCGATAACGAACCCGGGCACGGCTCGTCCCTGCGCTGCTTCCCTTCCCGTGCCTCGCTGTAGTCGCTAATGAAGAGTTGTCACAAGAAGCAGATCCACGGATTTTCCAGATATGAAATGACAAAGTGTTTTCCTCATGAGTTAAAAGCTAATAAATAAATATCAGACAACTCTGCACTGCGAGAACTTTGCCAGGACTGAAAGCGTCTAGAGAATAATGCAAGAATATAATTAGAGTTGTGCCTGAGAAAAAGACTGAAGAAAAAGTGATAGCAACGTCTATAATATCCCCAGGCCCACATCTTCAGAACTCCCTCCCAATGTCAAATGCTCAAGGAAAACGAAAATATCTGAATGAAGATTATCTGTTCAACCCTAATGAATTCTGTTTGTGAGCATATATTACACACAGCCTGCAATTACATGAGCACTTCTATTCAAATGGCTGCATTTTGAGCGAGTTTTTAGCAAGAGCTGAGCTCTCAATGTAAGGTCTGGGCTCCTGACCACAGGCAGCACAATGCGAGGCCCCTGCCAACACCCTGACCCCATCGGGTGTTTGTTAACTGCTAATGCACCCCAAAATCACCGCAGCATCACAGGGTACCCTTGTCCTGAAGGGGCACGACATTGCTGCTCAAAAAGCGAAATAGGGCAACCAAAGGATGAAAGGATTCCCAACTCTGCTCTTACGCACCCCGACCGGCACTCACCGTGCTCGTCCAGCAGGATGTTGTCAGGCTTGATGTCCCTGGGAAGGCAGAGAAGGGGACGGCCATTAGCGGAGACGCAGAGCCCGGGCGCTGGGGCACATCAGCACTGAGCCCCAATGATGCTGCAGAGCTCTGCAGCATTTGGGGCCTGCAGGGTCTGGGATGGGTGTAGAACAGCTACAGATCGAGCAAAGCAGCAGAAATGGTGGCACAGGGACATGGCTGTGGCCCTACAGCATTAGGGCTTCTTTTTGCCTTTACCCTCCTTCTACTTAATCTGTTCCAATGCTATATAGAGAGCTGTTCCCCATTTACTCAGTAAAAATAAAATTATTTTAATATCCTTGTTCTCGAAACAAATGGCTTCCCCACAGGTTTTGTTCCTGAATAAAAAAAACAAACAATGAAACAATGATACCTATAGCAATGCCAGAGGGCAATGGTGAAGGGAGAAACCGCACACCTGATATGGGTATTGCATCCACCTGAGTGACTTTACAAGTCATTACCTGCTCTTAATGAGCTCATTACACCAGTGCCCATTTCCCTGCTGCCAGCCCCAGCCAGCACCTGGCAATTCAATGCACCATGAGGAGCTCATACAATGACCCTGCACCATCCAATGCCCAGGGGTTCAAAGGGAAATGTGCAGGCTTAGGATTTTCTCTCTAAAAATGCAGCCACAAGATAAAGTTTGAATTCACCCAGCCACTGCAATCAAGGAAAGATGATTTATTTCTGCTGGGCCCTGCTCTGGTCTCACTCAGCCTGGTGCCCAGCTGGAATTACACAGTGAGACCATGCCCAGGATGCAAACCCGGAGCAGGGATCAGTGATTATTGTTTGTATATTTATTTTTATAAACTGGCTGTACCATTTCCTAGGCTGAACAATTCACAGGTATTTCCCACTCCTGTACATGCAGGTGGGAAGCAATCCCAGCCATCAGCCCACATTTGCTGCTTTGTTCAACAAACCAAGCC
>NW_010171671.1:3798-7126 GCF_000695765.1 Mesitornis unicolor | reverse complement strand
CTCTGCTGATCCCCGTTACAGATGCTGTGGTGTAATCCAGTCTGCTCAGCCCCTTTATCGAGCTAATTCTGTCCCAGCAGGTTACAGCGTTAATTAAACAACTGGCATTGCAGTGTTAATTAAATAATCTGTAAATTTTACAGACTGCCATTGCTGTACTCGATTCACCTTAAACACATATAGCTGCTCGCAATGCACATCACAGCCCAAAAGTCAGCTCCTCCCACCGCTATTTGCAAACACAGATTTCCCAGGAAAACCCAGAGTTTTGCCCTTTGCTGTTTGTTCAGCGTGAGGATTCACTGCCCAGGACCGACACAGCCGAGGCGGCACCTGGCGATGCTTAATTCATGCCCATCCGCTATTTGGTGTCAAGTGGAGTGGGACAGCGCAACGTCCCCCTCCCCGCAACGTCCCCGTCCCCGCGCCCCGGACCACGGCAGCGCCCGCTGCAGCCGCGATGCCCGGATCGGCTGCATCGGAGCAGAAATCCGCAGGTGTGGGACAAAAGCAGCAAAGGGAAAGGCAGAGTCTGGACTGGCCCCCACCGCAGCAGAGCCCTCCCCGTGCTCGCAGGGCCCCGAGGTTTGCCCTGCACCCGCAGAAACGGCCGCACGTCCGTCTGTCCACAGCCAGACCCCCTCCCACCAGGGAAAGCTCCACCTCCTCTGCTTTTCACGTCTTTGAATGGGTGAGAAGAGCTCAAATTTTTTTTTTTTCACTGGCCATGGAAAATCTTGGTGGTCAAAAACAATCTCTCAGCACTTCTAGAAAGGGATTTAACCCCACACAGAAGAACACCCAGTTTGGTCTCATCCCTTGACTCTCAGTGTGATACAGAGAGGGAGCCAAGGGGAGACACCGTCGAGAGCGACAGCAGGGAACTGTGGATGCTGACACCTGCCCTCCCTGGACCAGCACGGGTATTACTGAGCTACGTCTAATTAAACCTATCAGAGACAGCTTTCTGCAGGATCAGCAAACACCAAACATGCCGCATCATAGCTACCCCAGAGGGAGAAGTAACCGGCACTGTGGCACACGAAATGCTCTTCTCTGGGAAGCCCAGCGTTTCAATGAAAGCAAGCGTACGGGGGAGAGCATTTTGTTCAGCTTTCCTTGTCCTGTCAAAGGGGACCAAACCCCCCACCGCGGGGCCACAGCTGACCTGTGGATGATGTGCTGGCTCCGCAGGTAGTCCAGGGCCAGCCCCAGCTCGCAGATGAAGAGCTTCACCGTGCCCTCCTGGAAACGCACCTTCTGCTGGAGGTGGTAGCGCAGGTCACCCCCGAGCAGCAGGTCCACAACCATGAACATGTCCTCCTCGTCCTGGAACGAGTACCTGAAACGGCACAGGCACGGATGATAGTATTAAAAAAAGAGAGGTTACAAGATTACCTCTGGGAATACTCCATTTCTTGGAACATTTTCACTTGGTAAATAATAATTTCATGATCTTTCCATGCTCTGTTCCCTGCTGTGACTAAACTACTGCGTATACTCTGACAATAATTGAGGTGGCAATAGTTTAGCTTCAAACACATAACAGCATCGATGCAGCTCATGTGGACAGCCATCAGCAGGGCCACCAGAAGAACAGGAACGCAGTGGGTTAATGTCGAGCTTATCACAATCGGCCACATCCCAACCCCTCACTCAACGCAGTTTGATGCTGATTTCACCTTCCCTGAGCACCCGGACCCTGACCCCAGGGGCCCCGCAGGAGCCCAGCCCCACACACAGCCCTGCCCAGCCATCGGTGCTGGGGCTCTCGGCCAGGCTGTGCTCCCGTTTTGTTAACAACCCCATTGCTCAGCACGACAGGGGATGCAGCTGCAATCTGCCGCTCCTCCGAGTGACCTCGTTTGATGCAATTATTCACCGAGCATCCCTTAGAGACAGCCCAGCGATCAGTGATCAGCTTCCTTCTCCTGATCTTTCCTTACCATCGCCCCAGTGCCCCACAGGGATGAACTGGCTCTCAGTTGGGGTCTGGGCCAGGCTGGTCCCAGAGCTGCGTGACCCACAGAGCCGACTCCACCGGGGAGCAATGCCGTACCATAAATTAACGAGGAAGGGGTGCTCCAGGCCCTGCATGATCTGCAGCTCCTTGAAGACGTTCCTCACTTCGTTACGCTCCACGCACTTCTGCTTGTTCATGTATTTCATGGCGTACATCTTCTTGGTGTCGTTCTTTTGCACGACGCAGACCTAAGCGAGCAAATCGAGGGATAAGTTGGGGTGATTTGTCAGCAAACCCGGGTGAAACCCGGTCACACCAGTGCTCCCCAGTGGTGTTGGCAAAGTCCACGCTGCCAGGGCACGGCTCTGCGCACCGACACTGCAGCGCTGGGCATCACCAGTAAATCCCAGTTAGCAGCTGAAGGAGAAATTTTGCTGGGGGAAGGCGAGGGGAAGGAATTCACCACCACAAAGACAGGAGACAGGAACTGCACACGGGTCAGTGTTGTATTGTGTAGCACTAATCCTGGTCCTGTCCGTCCCTCCCACACCAGTGACTGCTTGGAAGAGTCCTCCTCACCACAGAGGTGTACCCCCTGTACACTCAGGTACCCCCCATTTCTGTCATGAGAGCGCCTTTGCATGAAGGGACCAATGACCTTAGCGAATCCCATCAATGTACACAGGTGTGCAACTCCAAAACAGCATAACAATAACCCCAAACTATGGCTGCAACCCAACGCTTCATCAACACCACCACATTTCACTGAAGTACCCCCTTAAAATCCTGCCAGGCAGCTCCTGTGATCGTAGCCCCTTATCACAGATGCATCACGTTCGGCGCTGCCTCGCTGAGGAGTCTTGGGAAATGCTTCCCCAGAAACATAATGAAATTCAGCTCATTTGATTTATCGGTATCTTGCTTTAATCTCCTGTAACGCAATTTGTGTCTGTGGGGCAGATGAGGAATGGGGCTGCGGCTGCCGATTACCAGGGGTGAGGCTCAGGGCAAGGCTCCCCGACAACGCGGGGGTCGTTTCTTTATTCCCATGTGCACCCCCAATCCACCCGTTTCTCAGTGACATTCCCAGCTGCCCAAAAGGCGATTAATTCACAAAACACTTACTTTTCCGAAGCTGCCCTTCCCAATAGCTCGCAAAATCTCAAAATTATCAAAGGTGACTGCAAGAAAGAGAAAACATTCAAACATTAAATGACTGCTAGATGGTATTACATTATTTCTACTTTTTCCTCCATACGATAAGAGCTGAGAAAAACAGGGGGTACCCTAGCAAATTCCTGTTGGTTTTGGAGATTTGGGTGCTGTTTCAAACTTGGTGTGAGCGCTCCCTGTCCTGCCCGTTAA
>NW_010171671.1:0-3785 GCF_000695765.1 Mesitornis unicolor | reverse complement strand
CCTGCTGAAACTGAGATGCTCATTCAAGGCATCAGGAAAGGCCTTTGACAGGTTTATAACTCCTCCTCAGCTTTAATTAGTGCCACCCCTGGAACAGAGTGATACCACCAATGTGATGGGCTTGAAACCGCAGTTCCTTTGCCTCATGCCCCTCTTGCTTCCCCGCTGCTGTTTCTCCTTTAAAACAGGCACACTAAGGTTAAAAATTGTCCTTCTCATTGCCGTTATCTTTTCAGGTAAGATGCCACAATCTAACCAAAGCAAAGTCTGTGCTTTCCAGTTATAGCACTCGGAGAAAAGAGCAACTTTGGGGCACAGAAGCTGCTTTTTAAACCTGGAACAGCCGCAGGTATCACAAGTTGTTAACGAAGGAGTTTAACAAGGGCTGTTCACCACTCAGATCATCGCAGAGGAGGGCAGTGGGTGCCTGCAGGATGAAGGGTGAGGATGGTCACTGCCCATGGGGACAGATGGGGCAGGGGCAGCTGCAATGCAGCTCATGGCTGGGGGACAGGGGACCTCGGGTCCTGCTGGGACCCACATGGGGCCATGGGGAGGGCACGGACCATGGGGTGCAGCCAGGTGTTGACATCTGGAACAGCTGCAGAGCCAGACTTGGCACGTTGACACCCTCTGCCCCTATTGCCTTTTAACAGGAAAGCTTTCAGGAACACGTAAACACCTCCTACCTCTTGTCATTAACATTTTAGACACGGGTCTGTACTGAGCTGCTCATAAGAAAGCTGAATTGCACACTTCTCATTTAAGGCTCCCAGACCAGGTACAGTCACATTTTAACCTCTCTGCTTTCCTACCACCCCTGATTTCACAGGGAGCCAATCCAGAGTCTCACTCCCAAAGAATGCTGAAATTTGTGGTGTCCGAATCAAGACCCAAACACATGCTATGCATCCCGAATCCATGTCTCTAGATCTGACAAGCCTCATTTCACTGCCTGATGGCATCTACAGCAGTGAAAGAGCCAAAGCATTTGCCCTTCAGAGAGAAAATTCATGCGATAATGCCAGCTCAGACAAACGATGTTCGAGCGATGCCAAGGAAGATAATACAATTGCTATAAAGAACCAACTGAAGCATAAGGCTGGAACACCACTTTGAAAGCAGGGGTTGCATTTCTAGATCTGCGCTCAAGGAACAATATTTAGATAAGAAATACAGAAGCTAACTAGCCATGAAAAGCGTCCTCACCAGAGAGGGCAGCCCTGCCAAAGCCCCCGGATGCTCCCTCCCTCGTGGGGGTCAGTGCCTGGAGGGGCTCAGCACAGATCCAGGCACAAGGACACGGCCGATGCTGGGGTAATTAACGACTGAATGGGCTGGAGAGGGCACTGGCAAAGGACCGTGGCGTGATGTCCATCCATCTCGCCCAGTGCTCTCCTCACCCCCTGCCCACTGCTGCTCATCCTTCCACAAATTTGGCCAGCTGGGGACCGTGTCTGCCTGCCACCCCCGGATGCCTCCCACACCCAGCACTAACAAAACCCAGCTTTTAGCCCGCTCTCATCCCGACTGCATCGGGAGGGGAGATCACCCCACAGCACTCAGCCTTCTGCCTGTTTTTTCCGCTTTCCTTTCATCTCACTTGCTGATTATCCACAACCGTGCCTGCTCAGGGGAAACGCAGAGAGAAAAATAACGCTGTTGCACTTCAGCCGAAGGCAAACAGAGCTCCTCTGAGGAGAGCTTCTTGGAGAAAAATAAATTACGGTGCCACAGAAAACAGACAAATTACAGCAACAGCAATTTGGAAAAATATACAAGAGGCGGGATGACGGGTCCACACCTCACGCTCCAACCACGAACGGCTGAGCTGCAGCAGAGCGGAGCCAATGGCTGAAGAACGGGGGCGCAGGAGGGGGAAGTCCTCAAGGAGCTGAGTGATAATGACCGGGTTTTGGCCAACGTTCCCTCTTTTTCCTCTTACATCCCCAGTAATCGCGGTTACATCCTCCCCGACTGGAGTTCTTGCCTTTGGGGCAGCAGTTTATGAGTTAACGAGGTTACTTTTATATCTGTGCATTTGTTTTTATCTACATATGCATTTTAGCACCGTACCCAGGTGAAAGCCCATATGGCAGTCACCAAGCTGACTCATGCAGCAGGAAATGTATTTATGGCACAATCTCCTAATGTCCATCTCCACACCCTTGGCAGCGCGGTGCCACTGGCCCAGCACTGCCCCAGCAGCGCCTCGTCCAGCACCAGCGCCGTGTGCCGGACCCCAGTGTCTGCAGCTCACGAACCTCCACTGCTGCTGGCCAGGTCCTGTGGTGGCCCCGCCACTGAGCCCAAAGCAGGGGTGGGGACACACATCGACGGAGCTGTCACCCCACACCTCACACCAGTGCCCCTGTGCTTCCCTCCCTGCCTTCATCTGCCTGGCAGCATCCGGAGACGCCTGAGACCCAAACCTCTGCCAGCATCAATCTCCAGCGCCCAGCTATGGAGAGGGGAGGTGAAAGGATGCGACACTGGACCACGGCTCTGCCCGAGTCCATGGACACCACGCACGCTGCTGCTGCAGACTTTGTCACCCCGTTGCTCAGCCAAGGCGCCCGGGTGCTCACAGCCCCTGCACCAGTGCACTCCGCAGTCCCAGACGCTGACCAGGACAAGCTCTTACCATCATCACCTCCATCGAAGGGCGGTGACTTGCTGGAGGTGCTGGCTCCCATGGTGTGCCCAGCCCTGGCTCTGCTCTCTCCACGTCTCTGTTATGGACCCACTCCCAAAGCCGGTGCCTCCAGGACAGCGTTACCAGTGGGTAATGCTCTGCTGGTGCATCCTGGAGAGGACAGGAGGCAGAAATCCATCATCATTCAGGATTAAACAGCATTTTGCACCTTACAAATTTCTCACTGGACGTTCACTGCTCTGGAGACAAAACTGAGCACCAGGGAAAAAGCACACACTAATGGAGTTTATTAGAGAAACCCCATAACATCACCCCCTTGTAACCTAGACCAGGACTGCTGCCCACCAAGGAAAGTGTGGAAACAGCCTCACAGACGAAAAGATCCCACAATAAACCAAATGAAGCAGCAAATGTTTACGATCCCCATTGGTGCCTCCAAAGGGAACCAGCTGAGCCTTCAGTCTAAAACAAAGCCACACCAGCATCTCTCTTCAAGACCCAAAACTTATGCTTCAGAGTAAAAATACACCTTCAGCTGTAACAACCATAAATCAGGTTTGCATACTGATGTGTCTGCATCACGGTGATCTCACTGGTGCCAACCAAGGTCAGCTGCTCAAGGAAATTCTCTTGTATAGGAGTCTGTGGCTTAGTTTATTTTTGACAATACATCAATACACAGAAGGTATGAGGAAGGAGCACAGGTATTCCTCAAAGTTAAGCTGGTCTGAGTAATAATTACTGGTATTTTTATCTTAAAAAAGTGCACGGTAACCTCACGCTGGTGGGATCGCTCGCTGTCCCACGAGTGGCAGCAGCTCCCCTGTCAGCGGTCCCGGCTCTCCCCGCAGCCCCAGCAGAGATCCAGGCTGGGCAAGCGGCCGGGGATGCCCAGGCTCCCACCCCAGCCCAGGCTGCTCGCCCTCACGATGCCGGGCATGTTCTACCCTCAACAAAGGTAAAATCAAGGTAAAGCAGAGGGAAAGCCCTTGGAGTGCTGTCACCAGGGATCCACACCCGCCCTGCAAGCGGGCCGTGCTCCCTAAGGAGGAAAAAGGCTCGGCGGGACCAAGGAAGGGTCGAGATGTGCGCACAGGAGACAGCTGCGGCGCCGGAGTTATCACCCATG
>NW_010171670.1:39227-96542 GCF_000695765.1 Mesitornis unicolor | reverse complement strand
TGGGAATGTTTCTGCCGCTTCCCAGAGGTGGGGGGGTTAGGGAAAAGAAACAGGGAGACCCTAAACACCCCCCCCGCCCCGTTCCCCCCTGTGTCGGGGAGCAGCACGGACACCTTGCAGGAGGGATGAGAGCAAATAGGGATTTGAGGGGGATGAGAGCTTTCCTGGCTTTGGGCTTCTGTTAATTTTTTAAAATTATTTTTCTAGGTTTTTTTCTCCTATGCATTTCTAGTTTAATTTCTTAAAACTGCTGAGCCTGGTTCACTGTCTGGTTTCTGGCTCTGTTTGGGGAGCAGGAGTCAGCCTGAACAGATGTAAAAATCTTCAAGGGGACAAGGGAAAACCTTGAAGAACTGAGTCCTAAACTCGAAAAAGCTGTAGCAATACATAGGAAAGGACTGTCAGGGTATCTGAGCCCACGTACCACTGTGCTGGACTGACTGTCCAGAAATAACAGGCTAGGAAATACCACCCCGCGTTTCAGCAAGTTCCCAGGACTTCACATTTCAATGTTACTTCGAGTATAGAATATGCAGTCTCTATTTTTGTGTGTGTAAATTTTTTTTTAGCTGGTGATCAGATGAACAGGTTTTAAACAGAACAACATGTTTCTGGCAGAAAGGACATCGTAAGAGCCCAGGGAACTTTGTAAAGTTGGAGACAGCAGCGCGGCCGTGTGCCATTGAACAGCTGCTGTATTTCACTCCAGAAGCGCCTGCTTTTTCGGTCCCTCTGTAGGTGCTTACATTTCTTACGTGTTTTCAGGGCTCCTAGAGATGAAAGTGCTTTATGTAAACAGCATCGTTAGTTTTCACAGCTTGTGCAGCCCTGGCTTTTTTTGGGTTTGTCTTTTAATCTTCTGGGTTTGGCTGTGTCTTCAGGCAAAGAAGGGAGGAAAGCCTTTTTGGTTGTTAGCCTGGGCTTGAGGATAAAATACAGCCTGGGCCCGATCCTGCATTCCAGGCATTCCCTAAAATCTTCCTGGCTGCTTTGCAAGTTTTGAGAGCGCAGGGAAAGCAGATCTGGCCTGTAATGTGCTTGGATCCGTTTGCCTCTGACGGTCCCCTCTCTTCCTAAAATTACTCTGGTTACACCAAGTGACATTGCTCCTTGGTGAAAAACATGGGGAAATGACCCTGCTGGCTGTTTCCAGCTGAGGTATGTTTCTCGCAGCAGTTGCTAGGGATTTGGTTGGGCTTTTTTTACCTTCTCCTTTTAGCTCTTATTCAAATCAGGGTTTAGTTCTATTCCCAGTGAAATATGAATATTTTGGTATGTGGCTTCCTAGTTCTCGTAGGCATTTAATGAAAACTTGAACTTTTTTTTCTTTAAAGAAACCAACTTTTCTTACTGCTTTTAGTGCATGCACAGAGCACGCCAGCTTTTCTTAGGAAAAAAAACCAAACCACATTGTGGTCCAGATTTCACTCACAGCACCGTTCTTCAAAAGTCCAAGCTAGAGCAATGCGGACACAGGAGCAAGGATCCGAACCCATCTGAGGGCAAGTCCTCCTTTCTGCCCTACATCTCATGAGGCAGTCACCGATTTTTGGTGCAAGGTAGAAACAAGCTGCTTGGGTGAATGCTTACTGGAAGCCAGTACAAACTTTGCAGAAGCAGATTGTGGTTTTTGTTTCAAAAGTGGGAATAGCTCAACTCTGGAATTTGTGCTGGAGGAACTTTCTGTCAATGTAAAGGGTTTTTGTTTCTTAAAAGTAGTCCTGTGTGTTAGAAATTGTTTGGCTTTTCCGAGTCTTCACTTTTACTATAAGAAATGATTATAGGCTAAGGTCACAAAACAGAGCCACTAACCTCTGTTTGAACTTCCTCGTGTTGAGCACATGTGAGTACTTCATTATCAGTTCAGAGGCATAGCTGGCTGACAGGCCATGCATACCAGGAAAATGTGCAATCTTACTTTTAAGTCTTTTTCAGCCTGCCCCTACTTCCTCCATGTGTGCATGAAGGAGAAGGCTGTATCTTTAAGGAACATGGTTTTTTCCTCTCCCCTGTGAAGTATTAATAGATGCTGCCAATGGGATGGAGATCTTTAAGGGTGTTGTGTAAAACATCTTGCTCTGCATTCGCTGCAGCACTGAGCACATAGAAGCCTTTTCGGTTTTATTTTTCCTCCAGAGAAGGCAAAGATGGGGCAAATTTTGGAGGTGAGCTAGCAAGGATGCTCTGCAATAGCAATAACACCCGTCCCCTTCCTTGCACAAAACTGGGAGCTATTGACTATTCATGGCAAAGCGTCCAAAGCGCCGCGGCAGAGCCTGTGGAAAATGACAGCGTGTAACAAGATTGACCGGCATTTCCTTCATGCCGGGTCACATGCCTCCTAATTCACACACACACACAGCCTCATAGGCCGATCAAATGACTCCTATCTCTGCTCTCCGCATACCTTCCACAGAAAGGGTTGTTTTATTATGCACATACCCGGCTCTGTTTTCAATCAGTCACCTTGAGCGGCTGACTGAGGGCCAGTGTTTGCTGCGCCCGGAGCTCTCTGAGAGTCTCCCTTTGTAAACAATTTATTTTGTTTTCCTTGGGGGGGGGGGGAGGAAAAAAGAAAACAAATAGATACCCCCTCCTGCCTTCCCCTCCCCAAAAAGCTTTCTAGGTAGTTTGCTTGGCTTAACCGGGAAAGCGCAGGATGGGTCAGTGAGTATTGTGGTGGGCTGGATTTTGGCCTTGTGCCTCTGTGGGGTTGCAGCAGGATTATGGATTATGTGAGTGAGGGCTTGTGGGATGCTGCTGGGGGTACATACGAGGCCTCCCAGTTTAGCAACTGGAAAGGGGTTCAGATCATCTCCACCTCTGTCCCCGCAGAGGGAAGAGCATGGAGTGACGAGGTGAAAGCAGCCACCAGCTGCCTTCCCAGGACACAGCAATTAGCCCAGCGCAGCGCCAGCCTTATTAAGGGCAGTGCAGGTGACGATGACGTTGGCACACTGATTCATTACATCTGGAGGGGAAAATCCGCCTAGTAAATGCTGAAGCACAGGAAATATTTTTGGCTCCTGACAGATTGATCCTTGCATTATGCTGATTAGCCTATATTTGTGGAACTGGGGAAGTTAAAAATAAGGTTGGTGGAAAGCTACAAGATAAGGAAAGGATTTGCATTTTATAGCCACCAGCAATAAACTTCTTTCTTAAATTTGGTTTGGTTTTTTTTGGGAGATAAAAATTTCAAGAGGTTTTTTTTTCTCCCCCCTCCCTGTTTCCTTCTTTGGCTCTAGGTTTCACTGTTAGGTGAAAGCCCATAACTTATTTTCTCTTGCCAGCAATACTCTGGAAGTGAGCTGTAAATCCAGAGCGCGCACAGTTGGGAAATGATTTCTGAAAGAATTCTTTTGCAAATACATGGTGCAATCCTGCAAAACACTGACAGTCCTTAGGGGGTGGTACAGACGTACCAACACGTGTTGCAGCATGTGTGCTTGGTGAGACTGCATGCTTCGGACTTTCCTGGGCGCTGGAGGGCTTTAGGAGCTTCTGTTCATGGAGGCAGATGATTAAACCCACTTCTAACTGCTGCTGGTTTGTTTTCCTGCACTCAGGCTCTCACCTGAACTTTTGCTGCCTGGTATATGCTGTTGGGATACCCATAAGAGATCGCCCAGGAATGGTGGATCACTTGCTGCCTACCGATGAATCCTTTTCCTCTACAAGATCTTCTCTGGGATATTTTGGGGACATGACAGCGGGGGTGAGGTCCTACCAAATGCTGCCCTCTCCCCTGTCGGAAGATGACAGCGATTCGTCCAGCTTCTGTTCTTGTTCCAGCCCTGAGTCCCAGGTCCTCAGCTCCAGCTATGGCAGCACGTCCAGCGCGGAAAGCCAGGACAGCATCTTGGACTACTTATTGTCCCAGGCGTCTTTGGGGAACACCAATGCGTCATGGTGGGACAAAAGGAGGCTTCAGCCGATAGTGAAAGAGGAGTACTTCAGGTTGCCTGAATTTGCTGTGGATATGGAAGACTCAGGACCATTTCAACCCACACTTGAGGAAATTGAGGAGTTTCTGGAGGAGAACATGGAGCTGGAGCTCAAAGAAAGACCTAAAAGCGAGACCAAGGACTTGAGAGCTTGCAGCCAAGTTTCTGTTGCTTCGCTACAGCAAAAAGACCATATGTTACCTAGTGCTAGTTTAAAAGAGAGTAAAAATGAACAGTTGAGCAGCTCAACAGAAGGTGGCCAAGCTTCAAATGGAGGAATGTCCCTGGAGAATGGGATACCGGTTATGCTCCAAATCCAGCCTGTACAGGTCAAACAGGAGTCCAACACAAGCCCTAGCTCCCAAGGACCAGCACAAGAGAACATTAAAATTGCACAGCTCCTAGTCAACATCCAAGGACAGACATTTGCCCTTGTGCCTCAAATAGTTCAGTCGTCCAATTTGAACTTGTCCTCTAAATTTGTCCGCATTGCTCCCGTCCCCATCGCCGCCAAGCCCATTGGGCCAGGAGGCGTGATCCAGGGGCAGACGGGAATCATCATGGGTCAGAAATTTCAAAAGAACCCTGCCGCAGAACTCATTAAAATGCACAAATGCTCTTTTCCTGGCTGTACCAAGATGTACACGAAAAGCAGCCATTTGAAAGCCCACCTGAGGAGGCATACGGGAGAAAAGCCCTTTGCGTGCACGTGGCCGGGTTGCGGATGGAGGTCAGTATTGGGATACAGCACTGTGCTATTCCCCCTACCCGTTTGTTGCTCGCTTGCCGAGCAGCTAGGTTTGCACTCTGGTTTATAAACCATTTCTGCTCCTGAAACTTGTTTGGTTGGTTTGAGAATTAAGACCTTTTTCTTCCTGTTAAGCTAATCCAGGGACTTTGGTAAATTAAACAGCAGAGCATCGCCTGCTGGCACCAGCTGTTTAAGTGTCTTAAAAAACAATAAAAGTAGCCCATCGTAGTTTGTGTTTCAACCCAAGAGGGTCAGATTAAGCTTGTGACTGCAGGCAAGACCTTGCGTTCACATCGATCTGGTTGCAATGAATCAGATGCTCAGCTGGTTCCAGTTGAGAGCTGTGAGTGAACTGGGGGGTTTAGGGCAGAATGGTGTGCGTGGCTGTGCATGGGGCTAAACGTGATCACCCAAGGGCTGTGATAAACATGTGTGGTTAAGAGGAGCAATATTCTGTGCAATTTTGTAGAAAATGAGCCCCATCCCACTCCTGGAAATGCTGGCAGAGACACTCTGGGTTTTATTCCCTGAGTTGATTCAGAAAAACGTGTGGGTGCTGCTCAAAGTAGCAAAAAGCTGTCAGATGTAACAGAGCCAGAAAGCTGAGGTGGAGTTAAGCTCTGCTTGAATGGAAGATTGCAGGCTTGATTGCACAAAACATTTCACAGGGGATATCTCTTGGTTTTTATTTTTTTTGTAATACTGGTTGAAAAACTAAAACTTTATTTAAAAAATTCAACTTTTTATTTTAAGAAAACTTTGACAGAAGCCTTCCTCCTGCTTTCCAGTTAGCTGTGTTACTCGCCTGCCTGTTGGCACAGGTTAATATTACAGTACCACAAATGATGACTGAGAAAACCAAAATCTTAACCCCCTGTTATTAAATTAAACCAGATTTCTTTCAAAAAAAGTATCCTACAGAGCTTCAGCGAGCAGTGTCTAATGAGGAAATGGGTTGTGATCATGGGGAACGGTCGAGGTAAAAAGTAACAGGAGAAGGTTGTGTAAAAATGCAAGTATGTGCCACACGCAGCAGTTCGGGACGGCTGGGTTGGTTTGAGGGAAAAGGTCGGAACGGGGCCGAATCCTCTGCTCCCAGCTGGACCAGTTTGAAGTTTGTCTTGTGGAGGGACTGAGACCAATGCAATTAATTTCTTTGGGGATTTTCTTTCCCAGTCTGTGGTGGTTCTACAAACTGGTAGTTCTTTTCTTTCCTGTTGTACTGGCAGCACTTCTCGGGAGCCCGCCCTGGTGGCGGCGTGCTGCTCAGGATGCACTGAGATGAAAGCCACGCCAGTGAGCTGGCTGGTCCTGTAAGCCACAGACTGGTCCCATAAGCTGCAAACTGGTTTGCTCCTGACCTGCAGCAGAGGTGCTCATTCCTTTCCATTTGTTTGCCAGAGTATACGGCAGCAGATGTGCCTCCACCATGTGCCTGTGGGCGTCACGTTGGCTTTCCTTGTGCCGGGATGTGAGCAAAACCCTCGTTTTTTTGTGCCAAATGCGTGTGGCACGTGAGGGTCTGTGTCTAATCGATGCCGGGATTTGCACCAACACTCCTGGTGATGTGTGTGGCTGAAGTGTTGCCTACGGGTGACCTTTTCCAGCTCCGTCTTACGACAAAGCTGGTGTTTCCCAGGATGCAAAACCAAGGGGAATATTTAGGAAAATAGAATTGAGAAAGGTTGAATTGACACCAGGGTGCTTGCCTTCTTCCAGCGTTACAGCAAACGGTGTGGATCAGAAGCAGGACGCAGGTGTAATTTGGGCCAAAAGAAGTGCAGGAGCACCCAGAACTTTCATTCTCAACCAGCCATAACTTTTTAAAGATGAGAAGCCCAGCAGGGATGAGAAATCAATCACTGCAGCTGCAGGGAACGTGTGTCCTGTCTACAAACAGCTGCTGGAAGGGCTTTTCAAACTCTAGTTTGCTGTTTGTCTTGATGCACTTCACAGCGCAGGCTGGTACCCCCATCCCCAAACTTTGTGAGGGCTCTGCTCTGAAGGGGGAGGTTTTTAGCCAAGGGGAGAGAATATGCTTGGGGAGCTGCTCCCTGTGCTCACAGCAATCCTTAGCTGAGCCCTGAGATTCCTGCACATCCCCTGTGTGCTGCTCCCACATCAAAGGCCAGACCCAACCGAGTGCTGAATTACTCGGTCCGCTTTCATCACTAAAGTGTGTTTACCTTTTCCAGAAGTCCAGTGAGAGCTGTGATCTCACATGACTGAAGTCAAATGCATCTGGACTCTTTGTTTGCTCCCAGTTTTATATAATCTCAAATGAATTTAAGCACTAAAACACTGCTGGGCTCTGCTTCTCCCCCCCTTTCCTTGCATTCTTGTGCTTGTGTATTTATTTTTTCACTGAAGACGCTCAAGATCTGACCTCACTGAAGATACTGATTTTGAAAACAAAGCAAAGTGTTGCCTAGCACAGTGTGGCTGAGCTGTCAGGGGTTAAAGCTTTCCCAGCTCTCTGGACAGTCCTGCTATGGTGCACTTTTAAAATCACCAAGGTAGGGGTGTGCACACAGCAAACTCTTCTGCTGACCCCTGGGGCAGCTGGAGAGCCCCAGGCACCTCCCTGAAGGAAGCTGAACCCTGCTTGCTTGCTTGTGCCCTTCCTCGGCATGGGTCAAGGGCTGTTTTTGGCGAGCTCTAGAGAGGTGTTCATCAGTGGCCGGTGACCCATTGCGTTCGATACCCCACTGTACTGGCTGGTGTGCTGATCCGTGTCACACCAGCCTCTACCTTTGGCACAGCAGCCTCTGGTTAGCGCTGCTTCTGAGACCAAAAACCTGAGCCGCAGCGTGGGCTGGTCCCCAGTGCCCGTGTTACAGCACAGCAGGAGAAGCTCTTGCTGGCTCAAAGCTGTGGTTGTTGTGAGGCCTGGGGGAGCAGGCAATCATGTTTAAATGCCCCTCAGCATCTTCTGGGAGGAGGTGCTTCCCCACAGCTGGCTCTGTGATATCATTCTCTTCATGCAGTACAAACCCTGCCTGGTTTGGTATAAGGAGGGTTTAAAAGCTTGTGATGTGCATGGCCAGGAGTGTGTATGGGACTGGGCGAGCATGAGGAGGACCATGTGTAGGATGGGTTGGGTCAGGGCAGGCATCTCACAGTGGCCTTTTTTGCTGGTGCTGTGCAAAGGAGTTTGTAGGTGAACAGGGGGTGTGCTCCTTTACTGTAGCAGCGTGTTGAGGATGGGCAGGGTGAATCCAGAGCCTCCCTTCCACTGTGGAGGAGAGGTACAGCCTGGGTGACTCGCAGTGGCTGGTGGCCGTTGTAGGGACTAGGCTGAAGCTATTGACCTTTCTTACCCGGTGAGCTGCATAGCGATGTCCTCATAAGGCCAGGGGATGCAGGACACATACTGCACATCAGGGAGCTCTAGGATTTGCCTCCAAGGGAGTTGTGGTTACAGGGCCTTTGGGGTCCCACCAGATAAATGGATGAAAGAGACTCTTCCAGTTGATGTAGAATTGCCCACTTCCATCCACCTTTCTTTTGAAAGAGGAATCCTTATGGAAATGGCGGTGACTTGGGATAGCGAGTTGTTCCTCGGGGATACCTTGTTTTCGCTTGAATTTGGCATTCCACATTATTTGCCGCTTTCTTGGGGTGGTCTCAGTGCCAGAACATGCTGCAAATATCATTTTGCTGCGGAGCCAGGCCACCAGATCCTCCCGGCTTCCTCGTCCTAACCTTTGCGTTGTTTTTATGTAAACACACTGACAGCTCGCGGTTTATTTCTGTGGGCTCTGTAAGCTGATCTTTCCGTGACTGCTGGGGAACAGTATTGCAGCATCCCTGCCTCTTCAGCTAAGGGCATCGTTATGAGGCAGGGTGTATTTTTATCAGATGAACTCATCCGAGCTCCCAGGGTATGAGCGAAGCTGCTCATTCCTGATATGTGCCTCTTTCACCCCAACCATCCATGCAATCCCTGTCGAAATGTGCTTGTGGAGCTCTTGTGTGGGATTAGCCACGTGCTACTGCACTTCTGTTGGAGATGGTGACCTTAATGGCCAAGGGCATGGGACAAGGCAACCTGGCCACATCTGGTTTTACTCCTTCTCTGAGTGATAAACCTGTGTATAAGAGGACAGTTCTTTGTGAAAGCGCTTTTCCCTCTCTGCTCTCTCTTCCCCTGGATGTGGTTGCCACTGCTGGCAACAGGTCCATTCCTTGTCCAGCGTTGAGTCCCACTGAGGCACAAGCAACATCCTGCCATCTCCAAGAAGATGCTTAGTGCCACTCGTCCATAGCTCTACAAGAGCATCGCTCCAGGGATGTAGCACTGGGACCAGCTCCCAGCTAAGGACTTGGGAGACGTCCCTGGCCCTGCTGCTCCTAGTGCCAGACTGTCTTTGAGCAGCCATGGATGGAAGGAGCAGGGGTGCTAGAGAAAGCAAATGTGCAAGTACTAGGGGTGAGGAGAAACCTCTGTCGTAGACTTCATGAAGATGATGTGTCCCAGACAAGGAACAGGTTGATGGCTCCATTAGGGCATTTGCCTGTTGCTCTTAATGGTGAATTCAACTCTTTCACCATGGGGACACCAAGGCAAGGAAAGGGAGAAAAGCAAGAGAATAGGTGAAGGAGTGTCCCCTAGAAACGCTCCCGTGAGAGATGTCCACACCACACCATACTGAGTATCTGCAGCTGCAGAACGCTGTCTGGGTAGCATCGTCGGACTGAAGAGCTGCGGGAACTGAGGAAACCATTCCCAGCTTTCCCAGTGCCTGTGCCCAGTTCCTCAACTGGCAGTGGGAGAGAGCTAATTAAAACATTTATGTGGAAACTTTTTTCCTTGCATGAAGTACTTATTCATAGGAGGCCAGTGGTCCTGTTTTTTCCCCCCTTTCATAAAAATAGCGTATTCACTCTGTTGGTGATGTGATATTTTGCTCCAGAAGGGCACATTTTTCTACATGTTATTTTCCCCATTTATTCAACGAGTGCCCATGATTTCATTTATTTATTGTAAATAAACAGCTGATACTATTTCTTGCAAGCTCTCTTTCTGTACCGCTCTTTGTTACTGCTCTGGCAACAAAACACTTAATTGCCCTTTGTCAGGCAGCACATTTTTTGTACCCATCTGGACAGGGCTGTCTTGGTGTGCCATTATTGATTAACCCTGTGGCTCCCAGTCAGGTCCAAGCTGGAAATAGAGCCAGCCCCACTGTAAAGACCAAAGGATGAGCTGATTTGAGTTCAGTAAAGCATGTGGGATTCGCAGTGGCTACTTGGGGATTTTTCTGTGGAGATGGAAGGTGGGAAATTTCTAAAATTGAAATGACTCTGGGAGGCAATTTTGGTAATTAAAAGCTCAGTCTTGATTTCAATTTACCTGTGAAGTAACTATGCTAATGGCCATTGGGGCCCACCTGGAATTCAGCTGTTGAGCATCTCTGGTACTGAGATGTTGATGACTCTTTCTTTAGCCTGCAGGAACACATACAAAAGCCAATTTTTCAGCTGGATCTGATAAACCATATATCTTTTGGGTAGCTAAGTCTGGCTGTGATCTGGGGTCCATCTCCAAGGAGGTGTAATTATTTTATGTCTGCTGTGCTGGTGTCAGTGGGAGCTTGGAGCAGACCTCACCTGTGGGCTGTTGGTTGTTATCACCATTTGAGGATGGTCCATGCTTGGATTTACAGGAGAGAGGGCATGGGACAGGCTCTGAAGGGGCCTGGCAGCAGAATCGAGGGCAGCCTGGTTTTGTTGAGCTGTGCCCATGTTATTTAGTTTAGGGCAAGGTTGGTATGAATGTTGCCTCCATGCATTGCTCTGAGTCCAGCATTGACATGGGATGAGGCTGATCACTGTGTTTCCCCCACTGCTGATGGTTGGGACCAGCCCAGCCCTGTTGCATGTCCCTTTCAGTTCACGTGTTCAGGCTTTGCTGCAAGCGGAGTCTCCTATGGCCTGAGGGGACATTTTTTCCCCTGCTGTGAGTGACTTAGCGACGTAAAACCCCATTTATCTGAAAAGGCCTCTCTTCTCTTGCAGGTTCTCCAGGTCAGATGAGCTGTCCCGGCACAGGCGCTCCCACTCGGGGGTGAAACCCTACCAGTGCCCCGTCTGCGAGAAGAAGTTTGCTCGAAGCGACCACTTGTCCAAACACGTCAAGGTGCATCGGTTCCCGCGAAGCAACCGCTCCGTCCGCTCCGTGAACTGATCGGTCCCGCTTTCCCCTTCCCACCCAGCCATCCTACAACAGCCGATGACAGCACTTTGCTCACTGCATTTCGAGTGATAATTTATTTGTCTCCACAGAACAGTCAATGCTGTTACTTGATACCACCATGTCTGAGTGTCCCATGTCCTTTAAAGATGATTTGAGAATGAAGTTCTTTTTGGGTCGGGGAGGGGGGTGCTGTTTCCTTTTTTCTTTTTTTTAAGGATGTTATTTTCCTTTCCTTCTATCTTTCCCTCCTTTGCTGCTGCTTCTTTTGGAAATTACAGTGTTTTATTTTTAGCTGTTTTCTGCTGCACAGGAAAATGTACAAGTTGCTTGCTGCTAGTTAATTATAGCCCTGGCTTTTTTTTTTGCTCATGTACAGGCCATTCATTGTGAGTTTTTATTAAGCTGCTCTATTTGTCCAGTTTGGAAACAGCAAATTCCTTTTGAAATGAAAACAACTCCTTTGTTTTTGGGTTGCCTGAGCCAAGGATTTGTAGGGGCCGGCCATAGGAGGAGGAACAGTGGGAGTCGGGGACAGGGGAAGGCGAGGCATGGAGAGCACTGGAATGCACCTCCACGCCTCTCTGATTTCTCTGGCTTGCATTTGCATTCTCCTCAGCTAGGACTATATATAAATATTTATGTATATATATATTCATACATACATATATATATGTGTGTGTGTGTGTGTGTTTAAGCAAAGGCACATCCCAAGCAAAGCTGGAAGCTCAGGCTGGATGAAATGGCTTGGAGTGGAGCCTTTTGGTGTGGCTGAGCGCATCCCATGTGCATGCTTCTGTTCTGTGCTGCCGTGGAGCTGAAAGGATGCTCGTGCATCCAAGGAAGCCTTGCTTTCCTCTAACTCTGTCTTGCAGTATCCACTGTCATTAGCAGCAGAGCTGTTGTCTAGCATGTAAAGCAGCAGGAAGCCATTTGTGAGCTCTGTCTCCATCTCCGCTCCTGTCCTCTTATGTGATCTTGGGGGAGAAACCAGAGTGGCAGCCCCAAGGTGCCCAGTGGTCCTGGACAGCACCGGGCATCCTGAGCATCCGCTACAAGTCGTTACGATGGCCGGAGCTGAGCCTTCACTGGGCAGCAGGGTCTTGTAGGACGTTCCTGTACCCAGAGAGGTGTCGTGGGCTGGTGGGATGGCACCATGAGATCTTCTGTCCAAGGGTGATCTTCAGTGCTAACCCTCTGCTTACTGACAGCCATGTCAGAGCTCCGTGCAGCTGGCGTGGGCGAATGGGTGAGAACAGTGGCCAAAAGAAACAAATCTGTGTAGTAGCTGGCTAAGAAGGGAATTTAAACAAATCATCAGATGGTAGCAGGCAAGTGATTTTTGTTTGTGCTGCTGCTTCTTGTTTTGTCTTTCCTTTTGAACTCTGGCGATTGTAAGAAGCTTTAGGAAAAAAAAAATTAGAATTCAGTAATTAGGAACGATTTTATAATGGGTGTTGCATTTCCTTTCCATTCGCAGACGGCATCTGTTTGTCTTTTTGTTGGCAAAATGGGAAATAGGAAACTGCGATCCTAGCGCTAGGCAGAGCAGGAGCCCGCTCTGTGCAAGAGCAGCAGGCCTAGCTGAAGCGAATGCATTCCTTTTGTCCTCTAGAAATTAATATAAATGAACTATCATCTATTGACTGGTTTATATCACATCCTA
This sequence comes from Mesitornis unicolor, assembly GCF_000695765.1. NCBI lineage: Eukaryota > Metazoa > Chordata > Aves > Mesitornithiformes > Mesitornithidae > Mesitornis > Mesitornis unicolor. The sequence goes on along the minus strand of NW_010171670.1, from coordinate 83,982 downwards.
TGAATGTATGTAAATAAAACTGTACATAGATGCATATCTATATAAAATATCTTTTAATAACGTATCAAAATTTGTGTAAATTGGAAAAAAATACCTATAAAGCCAGTGTACATAAGTTACAATTCTGTATATTTTTCTTTTGTTCTTCATAAAAATATATTTACTTTGACAATAAAATGAAAATGGAAATTTTAAATCCCTTCTTGAAATTATTATTCATTAATTTCCTTTGTAGCCAGCTCTGTTAGTGCTTGAAATTTTCACCTGGATATAACTTTTCAGGTGCTGGGTATCAGGGAGACGATGGGACTGCTCTGAGGTTGCCTTCGGAAGTTTTCCTCATCTCAGAAGGTTCCTGGGAGGCAGGAGATGCTTCAGCTCTCCCTTCGCTGGAGCCCTCGCGCCTCGCCTGGCAGCCACACTGGGAGCCGAATGCCTCTGTGGTTTCTGAGCGCTGTGGAGCAGGTCTGCAGCTGCAGTAAAACTCTGGCTGATAAATTAGAGCGAGCAGATTTTGAGGGAATTCAAGCTCTAGTGGTTAGTGTGAAGGAGGAAGGGCTTCAGAGGCTGAGGCTGTGACGGTGACTCACCGTGTGAGGACTCGATCGCCATGTGCTGCAGTTCCCTTTCTTGTGAAACGGGATAATAATGCATCATGGTGATACCGTGGGACTCGATGTATGTTTGTGTGATCCTTGGATGGAAGGAGCGAGCAGTCAGAGCAGTAGTTACAGGATTAGATGGTGAAAGAAAGGCCAAGCACGGTGGAGGTCTTGGTGCCAAGGCACTTCAGTTGACTCTGCTGTAAATCCCATGCCTGAAAGGGTGATGTGAAGGATCTGCAGTATGAAGCATGACTCAGGCCTGAGGAGAAGACACCCTGTCCTGCAAAAACCATTGCTTCCCATTTGTAACAACAGGGGCACAAACATGATGCTCTTGTGATCTGCAAGCCAGGATACCTCTTGCGCTGTGCTTGTGGTTGCTTGGCCTCCACTGGAAGAAGAAATCAGAGTTACTGGTGTAACTTCTGAGCCTCCATGGGAGCAATGGTGCAGCGGGTCCAGATCTTCTCCCAGCAAGAATCCCTCTGAGACTAATGGGCACTTGGGGATTAAAGCCTCTCCCTGATGAACAGCCACCCAAAAACGCCAGCTGAGGAGCCAGGGATCTCCAGACCTCCATTATTTGTGCTAGAGAGCCCCTATGAGTCTGGCAAGAGGACCGAGGGAGGTGGCAGAGTAAGTTCTGTTCACTCCAAGTTGTTGCCTCCTGAGATGTAGCCTGAAGACCAGAGTCCTAAGGACAGCAGTTTCAAGGATGCTAATCACGTTCACGCTGTAATTAGCCAGCCTGCACCATGAGGCTCTCCAATTCCCTTCTGTTCTCACCCGATCGACATCATGAATTAAACCAGCTGCTTTATTTTAACCAGCATCTCAGGCTCCTCCCCACCTCATCTGGAGTTCTGATATTGCTGTAACATTGGGCAATTCACCCTGCAAGACACTCGGGGCAGAAGTTGTTCTTTTTTCTGCAAGAGGCAGGACTTAAAGGTGAAGTGGAGTAATGCAAAATCCCTGCTGTTGGAGCACAGCAGTGCAGAAATCTAAAACCTAAACTCTGTTTTAGCCTGGGATATTTTCCATGAAACGCTTATTCTCTCCTTCTTTCTCTTTTTTTTTCTTTTCTGTTTTCAGCACAGTTTCTGAGTGCGGGTTGTGTGGGTTTTTCTGGCTAGTACCTGGAAGGAAATTTAAGTTTATGTAAAAGTTGCAACATTTTGCTCAAAAGAGTAGGGCCAAGTCTGCTGTGAAAGAAGAGTTAGTTCTGCGTGAAAATTAATGATGTTTTCAGAAGTTTGTAACAGAAAAGCAGACATTTTCACAAGATTTTGATGTTTGTTTTATGCGGAATTACTGGCCATGCTTAAGCCTTATTACTCTTTACTCAGCTAAAGATAAATATATATTTAAGTGCTTTGATGCCACAACTGTAGATAAGTTTATTACATCCTTGCTTTAGCAACTTTGCATGGCAAAACACAGCTTGGCATCGTTATACGTATGCATAAATCTCATAGACCTATAGCTCAGTTTCTGAGGTGTGAATGGACTCGTGTGCAGTGTTAAAACCTTCACCTAATGATTGTGATCTGGTTCCTCGTACGTGCAAGATCTCTTTAAGTTTCTGAAAGGTTTTATTGGCAATTTCTGGCTGTTCATAGTCTTTTCATCAGAGCTAGGGGTGAAGGAACAATGTTATGAATGGTGAGGAGCCGTCAGCTGGGAAGGTTGTACTCGAGGTAAAGACTAAGCATCAGGAATAGGAGTAGCGACGTTTCTGTAGGGTGACCTTCTGTGATCTGTGGCTGAAACGCAGAGCAGGGGAGTGATGTGTCTGAGACCGCACAGCAATGCAGAGGGGAAATGGGAACAGAACCAAGACGTCCCAAATCTCCTTTGCCCCAACCAGTGGCACAGACCACGCATCAATAACACACGGCAGGTTATAGACGGCAAAGAGTAATCGGACACGTGAGACATCAGATAAGGAAAGAAAGGTAAAGACCGGGCACGAGATAAAGTCAGGCTGCACTGATAACGTCTGCTTTTGGAAAGGCTGCCAAGGAGAGAGGAACGAGAGCTTGCTGCTCGTGTGCTGCACTTGGGAGTCGCTGAGGTAAAACGCCCTAAAAATGGTCCTGCTCCCATGACCTGTGTTACATGGGGGCTTTTTCTCCCAGAAGTTTGGAGGGGAGCTCAGGGAGTTGCACCCCTATGGAAAGCAGAGCAACCCATCAAGGAGGTGGTGGCAAACCTGGAGCAGCACTTGGGTTTAGACCCTGCAACGTTTGCAGCAGTCTCCTGCTTCCTGCCCTCCCCGGGGGGGTTGTTTCCACTCAAACCCTTCTGCCAGGAGCCTTGTCCAAACGCCCAAGGAGCCTTCCTCTTGTCCAAATGGCCACTATACGTTTAATCCAACCAACCAGGTGACTCCAGCACAAAGCCAGCGGCAATAAGCCAGCATTAATGATTACCCCAGGCTCCTGGGGTTATGTAAGCCTGGATGTGCTGCACCATGGGGTCTCAGCTCAGACATGCCCTCCCCGTCCGGGAGAAACACCAAGGAGCTGCCAACACACATAGAGAGCTGTCTGGAGCCAGCTGGGATTTTCCTTCTCCCCTTTTGACAGCACCTATGAAACACATTATTTGGTTCAGCAATTGCCATGCTTTGCTCGCTTGTTATTCAGAGACACTGCTTTTAAAGAAAGAGCTGTGTGAGCTCCCACTGACTCCAGCACAAGCCAAGGACAGTGACTGCCATGGCTTATCCAGAGACATAATTTCCCAGCTAAGGCAGGGACCACAGATCATGGTGGGCTCTTAGCTTCCCTTGCTTGTTTCCTCTGGGACATCCATGTTTTTGTGGCTTTCAATCTCTTGTCCCATAGGTTTTAGTGTTATTCTTGCCTTTTTTTGGGGAATGGGGGTGTCTGAAGGTGTGTGGTGTGTGAAAAGTAGATACCGTGAATCATCTTCTACTCTTAACATCCATCTAGTGTGTGTTTGCATACAGCTGGAGGGTTAGGACTTAATGACTCTGCTGGTCAAGTGATCTATTGTCATGAGCTTTGTAGCTCCTCAGTGCTCAGCATTTTACCAGGCCTAAGCTTCAATCTGCTTTGTCAGCTCGGTGCAGGTCTAGGGCTGGAGCACACCTTTCATCTCTTGCCACGTTCCCTACCCAAGTATCACTTTTCTAGCGGTTTTGTGATTAGGCTGTCTCAAAACCTATGCAAATGCATGAGGAGCAACAACTGACAAGGCTCTGGCTCTAGGTAAAATGGGAGTGAAATACATGAATGACAAGGAGCTGCTGGGAAAGCCAGCACTCCTATTGCTCACACTGGTGCATGTCTGGTAACTCTTCCTCTGAGCACATTGGAGTCATAACCACCCTGAAAAGAGGAGAGCATTGAGGTGAACATGGCCGATAGTTTTTTGGAATGGAGCATAGGAAGGAAAACAGAAACTGAAGCAAGTTATGGTGTAACAGACACTGTCTTGTCTTTTCCAGCACAAATAGAGTGAGAGACTGTTTTTTGCAGAAAGGGCTCAGCTTGTAGGGCAGGAGGGTGATCTGAGCTAGCAGCTGATGTACAGTGCTCTGGGGCAGCAGCAGCTTTATGGCAGGGGGCTTGGTGAAATCCAGTCATAGGTTGTGCCTTGAACAGTTAGCAGATGTAAAGAAGGGGCTAGCATTGCTCGCTGTTGGTCCTTCAAGTCTCCTTCCTTGTACAAGCATACCGCTTTTCTCCTCCTGCCTCTGTAGCTGGTTCTTGGAGTGGGCTCGAGTGAGTCTTAGCTCTTCCTAACACAGAAATATTATTTATCTATATGATCCAGATACTGGGAACCCAAATAATTACAAGGCACTCTGAGATCTTTAGTGGAAACATCTACCCAGGAATTGTTTTGCATGTGACTGAGGGTGGAGCCCAGCAACTCACAAAAAGAAAGGTACAAAGGATTACTGTTCTGTATCTAAAAAAGCCTCTGGCATCTTCCTCTCCTATTTAGTCCAGCGGGCACCAGCGTAAGCCCTGCTCATTATTCCAACATTATGGTTGCAAATACAGGGATTGGACTTCGGGGCTGAAAAGCATCCAGGCATTTAGTAAACTCGCCGTCCATAAGCGAAGGAGTGACGTGAACGTTCGAGTTTGGCTGTTGACTGCTGGCTTTTTCTGAGAAGTCTATAAACGGCAGCCAGGTAGTCTCTCACTTTTTTGTTTCTCTGGTGTGCGTTGTTTTTCCATGGACAACATGTCCTGGACCTGAGAGAGTTGGCTGGGGCTCGATTCATTCAGCCCCGGTGTCCCTCGTGGCAGATAATGCACTGGGGAGGGCAAAGGGCTTGGAAATTTCGTTATGTCAGAGCATAGCCAGAGTGGCTGGAAAAACACCCGGCCTGCAGCAAGTGGTCTCAGGAACTGGTGCCTATGCTGGGCCTCGGCTCTGCTGTGCCAGGTCTCAGGTCTGGCCAGGACACTGTGGCACCGCAGAGCTGAGACATGGATGTGGGCATCCCGAGGCAGGGCTGACATGAGGAGGCCCTGCCTGTAAATGAGACCTCTCTGCCTTGGCTAATGTGGAAATGGCCTCTGGTCCGGGCCTGTCCCTTCTGGAAGTGCCAGGTGCTGTTTGGGAAGGGCAGCTTTGGCTGGGATGGGAGTGTAGAGTGAGGAGCAGTCTATCCTCTCTCAGAAATACAAGTTAGTTACAGCTGACAAGTTTGCTGGTAAACTCTCCCTCTTGCTCCCTAGGAATTAATGGCACAACTGGAGGGTGTTCATTTACCTGCCACCTGGGACCTTTAGTCTCCTCACAGGCTAGTACAACAACTGATAAATAAACACACATTAGTAACACATTTCCCTTTGAGAGAGTGTGGATTTTCTTTGGCACCGAAGCTCGCAGCAGCCCTTCTCGAGCTCTGCCCGGTTGCCTGAGCACTGAGCCCTCAGTATCGCTGGCGCCACCTCGTAGATAACCCAGGCTTGTGCACGGGATCAGTGACATCCGTGGAGGTTTAATGCAAATCAATCCATGCCATGCCTAAAGAAATGATTAGGAAATGAGAATTGGTCCTGATGACTTCATGTGAGGTACCCGATGCCCTGTGATAGATCCCTTGTGGGTGGAGGACGGTGAATCCAAGAAGAGCTGGATCCACCTTCCTCACTTTGCTCCTGCATTTTCATACTAATCTCAGTGAGACAGATTAGCTGTGCTAAATTAATAATATTTGGCACTTCTCTGGCATCTTCCAGCTGAGGAGCAGAACAGTGGGGAATTCAAAGTAGTTGCCACCTTCATTGTGCAAGGTCAGAGAAAGGATTTAAATTATTTGACCAACAGTTCTTGGGGAGCTTGTGGCAGAGCTATGGAGCAAAGCCAAATGTACCAATTCCTCCTCAGACCTGGGCCTTAATCACAACTTTACTGCTTGATGTGATTTTGGGATGTGTACACACTGATGTATAGATGCAGTATAGAAGCAGGTTACTACACACTTCCATGCCGCTTAAGACTTCACCCTTATGGTGTGATCAACAGGAGGCTGATGAGCACCCTCAGGGGTTTCCTTACACTAAAATCCAACTTGCACCTTGCAGTGCCTGCATATTTATCTACCTGCAATCTTTCCTTCATTAACTTTGATACTTTCTGCTTATCAGGACTCTCCTCAGACACAGTTGTTTTAAAGAAAATAACCAGCTGCTGATGCACTGTATGCGAGCTCTCTATCTTAGCTGTTACCTATTAACACAAACATTTCAGGTTGCATAAGAGTGCCCGTTTTGAAAGTCAGCACAGAAGATCTAGTCCAATGTAATTGCAGCTGTTTATCCCTGATCTTTTATTCAACTTCTGCAACTAGACAATTTGCACTGGGTTTAATAAACTCTGCTCTTTGTTGTGATAATTTCTAATGATTACTTTCAAGGCAGTTTATTGGATCAACGAAATAACTAGTCACTAGCTAGAGTGATGTGCTGTTGAGAGAGAGGTTTCTACCCGTCTTATTCATCGTGAGTAGGTCGTATATGTAACCCACAAGGAAACCTCATAAACAGTGTCTCTGTGCCATAGATGCAGTGTATTTGCAGGGCAAGAGATAGCCCTGGCCTGCTGGCGGTCTAAGAAGATACACAGGACAAATAAAGGATATTTGGGACTGCCCAGAAAAAAAATAATTATTTTCATTAAAAAAAGATAAAGTGTTCAGCAGAGGATGTGAGAAAGGAAGGACGCAGGAGTGACAGCAGAATTGCTGGTGTGGTCACCGAGGATGAACTGGTCCAGTTCCCAGAGCTGCTGGACTGGTCCCTCAGTGTGACCGTGCCATGCCTGGATCTGCCAGTGTTGGGTGTTGTGAAGTGATGTTTCCTCCTTGCTTTATTTCCATTGAGGCTCCCGTTGTGAACTGAGGATGTTGTGATTTTACCAAAAAAGACTCTATGGATGAGCTAATTTTAAATAAAAGGCTCTAGTGCGAAATGTTGTAGCTGGATTATTTAAATAAGGGGTTCTTTGGGGACTTGCTGCTGTCACACACCTACGCAGAGAGAACAAGGAGTGCAAACCTGCAAAAGCCTTGCTCTTGGAGTCTGTCCTTGAGGACCTCTCGTGAGGCCACATTAATGTCCACGTTAGCAGAGAAGCCCTAGGACCATGGAGTGTGAACATCCGTTAGTGCAGGCTCTCCATAACCAAATCACCTCTGCTGTCCTCTCTCCTTCCTGTTCAAGGTCTTACACCAGACAAAACTTTTCTGTCAAATGAATTTCAGATTTTTTCAGTTTTTAGGCTTTTTTTTTTTTGTTCTCATGTGAGAATGTCAAAGAGGATTGTGTGTTTTTACTCAAACCTCAGCAGTTCTTTTGGAAGCTGCCTTTTCCTTCATTGTTCAGCAACCCCAGAAATGTGATTTTTTTTATGACCAAAGCATGAGCAGGCCACTGAAACAGACCTTTCATGTTCATAGACATTTTTCATGTGACAAAGTCCACTGTTTCCTGCTTGTCTTTAGAAAATATCTATCTCAGTGTCCTGTGGCTGCAGCCTCTGAATGCAACCGTAGCTCCCCTGGTTTTTCAAACCAGCATGGGGATAGAGGTGGACCTTTTTGGCAGGGGTGGAAACATGATTTGCAACTTCTTATGTTCCGCCTCACATTTTAATCTGCAAGCCTACGACTGCTAGGCTGACCAGAGGCACATGAATTTGGATTCTGCATAGAAGAGAGGGCTTCCTCCTACTCCAGTGTCCCAATGTAAAAATGAACCTCTTTTCAGTGCTTAATTTTTCTCTTCTCTGGGTAAAAGAGGCTGTACTCTGATCCATAAAGCAAGCATAGAGGCTGCTTTTTGGGAGACAGAGAAGCAAACACAGTTTAGCCTCTGAGCTAGAGAGTTTCTTAGTGCAGAGCACAGTCCAGATTTTTCCATGTGTGGGCTTGAGCCCAGACATCACCCTGACAACATGTGGGAACATAAATACAAACAAAAATAACTTCCAGATGAGGGATGTATGCAATGTTTTCTTTTACTGGCATTTATGCTTGCTTATTTGGCTGAAGTCGACAATCAGCTCTGCTTATTGCAACAGGGCAGCGGGAGGATGCTAGGAACTGTGAAAGTGCCTGTTCAGCTGTGTCTGCATCCTGAGAGGGCTCTGAAACCCACAGCAGCCACCCTGGGGAGGCCCTGTGCGATTTTTGGAAGGAGACAGGGCCCAGGAACCCGCAAGAGCAACCTTCTCAAAGCAAAACTTTTTGGGAAACCCTGTCTGGCTCGTAATGGTTCAGGGGCCCTTGCTTTTTGACCCTCCTCTTGTCTGACTGTGCTGCTTTAGGTCCCCTCCATGCGGTGTGTTCTCACAAATCTGGGTAGGACTGCAGTCCCTTGAGGAAAGGAAGTTTGGCATTTTATCTTCTTTCATTTGCAAATTATATTAATGGGTTTTTAAGGTGAATTTTTTGGCTGGGAGAAGCCCTAGGCAGTATGATCTCAGTGGGATCAGGGTTGGTTTGGGCTGCATGCCCAGCATCTCTCAGGTTTCCTGTAGGTGAAGATAGGGGTATACTGGGGGCTGTAGGCCCTTATATTAGCACCAACTTCTCACTCCCTTCTGCATTGTGGGACTGCAGTCTGTTCCTGATCTCTTCTGAGGCTGGGCCTGTGAAAGCAGCGTCTCAAGCTCCTTTTTTATACCCGAAGATAAAAACATGATCTCTTACGTGCATGTGTGTGTGTGTGTGTATATATATATATATACACACATGCATCTATAGATAGTACAAAATTATGCTGCTGTAAGCAATGCCACCAGGATGCTCAGGCACGATTCTGTACTGCAGCCCTTAGAGGAGGTCCTGGTCTACCTGGCCACTGGATTTTTTGCTGATTTATCCCCAGAGCAACATCATGGAAGACAATAATGACGCCAGCTTAAAATTAGTGAGAGAAAAAAAGGGGTGCCTGGTGCTGGGTGCCCTTGTAGCTATGCATCCTCTTTTTTTTTTATTTTTTTCCTCTCTGGAAAAATCAGTGTGTGAATGTATCTTGGTTATGTTACAATAGCCAGTCCCTGACGTTGCTGCTTTGAGTCTGTCTCTAACGGGTCTAAAAATAACCAAATAAATCACTCAAATGAGGTAGCAAGCAAATAGATTTGCCCCTTTGTTTATTAATAAACACATACACTTGAACCTATATTTCTATATTAGAACATGGCTCTGCGTCTCCCGCGGGTATAAAAAGAAAAACACCTGGCAAAGAGCAAGGGCAGTAAGGCAAGTGCAAAGTTTCCACAGTAAACATATTTGTGTTTGCTGAGCAAGTGTTGCCTTAGGAAGGCAGGAGGAGAGCAGCTCCCGCTCGCTTGCAGAGCCTCAGATTACCCAGCACAGAGAGAGCCGGCCCCAACAGCTGCAGATCTTCAGATTGCAGTGAGGTTGTACAGGAGGGGAGTGTTGAAGGGAAGGGACATGCAAGCATCCTTCCCGGCCTCTCGCCATGCCTATAAAGTCCAAGTGCACTTCCTCCTAGGAGTCTGGCTTCAGAAAGCAGGGGAAATGCAACAGCAGAGCTGAGCCTTGGTGTGTTGGTTTTGTTTAGGGTGTGTGTGTTGGTGGTGTTTTTTGGTTTATTTTTTTTCCCTGGGGTTTATTTCTTGAAGGATTCCTTCTGAGGATGGCTCGGCTCATGCTCATCGCAGAACTCTCTCTGCTGATTTACAGAGCAGTCCTTTCACAGCATCTGTGTAGAGGTGATTCAAGGGAAACCTTTCCCAGTTGGATTTGTGGTAATTTACTGGCAGAGCTGTAATAAAGGACAAAGGAAGCACAGGAGGAAGATGTGCCCGGGGCCTGGCATAGGGCTTTTGGGAAGGGAAGATAAGGGTGCCCTGAGGAGTGTGGCTCACATGCTGTGAGGTGGGGGTACCTAAAAAAACCCAAACCAAAATGAGTGGATTCATGCTGATAGCTCACTTTCTTGCCTTTCCATTCCTGTTTGCAAGCTGTGGTATGCAGGTCTCCCAGCCACACTATTTCTGCTCCCTCACAGGGTCAGCTGAAATGTGCTGAACGAGGGGCAGAAGGATAACCAAAAAAACCCCAAGCAAGGTGCTGTTGAACTGGGACATGTTGAGATGTGTGCCCAAATCTGGGGCTGTGTGGGTGGGTGTCTTAGGTCTTTGTACGCAGTTTTCTGCAAGAGGCCCAACAGTTCAATTAAGGATGATACTTCTATAATTAAACAAGGAGTCTTGCATTGGATTAAGACAATGCCTCCCATCTAACTACCTCCAGCTGCAGTGGTGCAAAGGTGATGTCAGGTTCACATTTAAAAATTATCTCAGCCTGTGACAGGTAGCTGCACCTAGGCCTGGCTCCTCTAATGTATTTATAAAGCTTCAGGTCCCCTGGCTCTATCAGCAGTGGCAATAAAGACTGTTTTTATGAAGCTGTTGGATAACACAATTATGCTTCATAGCTTTATTTTACATAGTGATTTTGCTGACTATTAATGTGCAAAACCTGAATGTTTGAATTACTGGTATGATCTTCACTCTGAGTTTGATTCCTAGGGGAAGAACAGCAAGTATTAGAAAGTGCTATGTCTGTGATGTGTGTCGTTGCGTTTGGCTGCATGACCTGCATTTTCTGCCTGGGATCTGCTGACGTTTAATCAGAACCACGAAATGATGTTTAATTAGGTCACAAATGGCAGTGCGCTGTCATTTCTTCTATGTATTATGAGAGTTAATCTCTGCCTTTGTGTTAGGACAGGCCAGACTTGACAAATTACTACCTTAGTAGTTTCTAGTTGCATCCAAATGTTTTGTGTAAACAGCTACTACCTGCAATGAGATCTCCCAAAAAGGAACCTGTAGGCAGAGGAGCATTTCCAGGGTAGACAAAATCCTTCTTTGAGCCAGGACTGGTAGTAGGAAATAGAAAGGCATTTTTCTTTCTAGTATTTACATTAAAAGCTATGTTCAATTAGAAAGGGTGTTGTCAGGTGGGACCTCATCTGGCCACATTATAGCCACAGGAAATTATTGAAAGCAATGGTCTTCTGAGTTCTTTAGTCATCCATGTACTGAAGAAGATGTTGCTTTGTGTTGGTAAAGTAAGAGCTGACCAAATGAGGTCCTTGCTTAGCGTGTCCTTGTTCTACTGGTGGACAAGCATAAAGTAGCCCCAGTTAATAGGTCCCTCTTGGCTGTCCACAGATGCTATTTCATTGATGAAAAATAGCAGTTAATATTGAAAGCTGTGGAAAGAGGGACCAGCCATGTATTTGAAACAGCGGTGAGGGAGGCTAGACATGTTTAAGCAATAGTAGGGGACGGGTCACTAAATTTTGCTGCAGCAATCTGTTGCCACTTGGTTCTGCCCGCTGGGCCCAAGGCAAAGCATAGCTCACACCAAGGGACAGAATCTCATGAGGCTAAAACCAGATTGTGCTCAAAAAAACACAGTAATGCATAATGCTGTTGAAAACTACATGCTTAGACATATGTGTATTAAGTGATTATCAGGTACAAAAGGTAAAGGGAAATAGCTCTCTACCCAAGTATGTTGTTGCATGATTTCTAGTAGGAGGCAGCTGTCAGAGCCTGCGCCACCGAGGAACTGGGCATTATTTGGGACATGTATGGCAATTTTGGTGGTCTTGTGGTATTTTTAAAGTAGGTCCACGAGGCAACTGCTAATACCAAGTGAGCTTCGTGTTTTTAAACAAATAAGAGGATTTAGGTTAAATATTAACTGTTGGTCATTTCAACTCTGATAGCTTTGGCCTTCAGGTTGATCATTTAATGAGCTCCTTCCTGTTGCTACAGCAACTGCAGTCCTGGAAGACCTTGATGTTCAAGTCAGGGAGAAAAAATAAAATAAAGCTTGTCCTGAAATTTGCTTAGGCTTCTATTGATAAGTTTCTGTGCTCAGAGTCAATTGTTCAGACAAACAAGGCTTGGAAATGTACCACAGGGTTTAATGCAATCCTTGTGCAACCCCATTCCAATCCACTGGCTCTTGCGCAGTTTAAAAAAAAAAACCAACTAAAATGCCAACAAACCTTAAATTTTGTGCCCTCCTCTGACCCGCACTAAACCATTCAGTGATCTTGTTTTAAGAAAGCAAACAAGCTCATTTATTCTTCTTGCTGAGTTATCATTGTACACGGTGTAATTCTGGCTGAGGAACGTGCGTGCCCTCAGTGCGCCGCGTACCAGCGAAGCATCTGAGGTGCGATAGAAGCTGACTTTTCAGAGGACAGCATCCATCTGTGCCCCCCTTATAGAGCAGCGCTGTGCACAATCTCAGCTGTGTCTGTCCTTTTCAAATACAACTTCTGGCTAAAATGTCCTTTCCTCTTGGGCCTCTCCCAGACTTAAAGCATTCAAAATATCCCCTGAATGACGGTCCTATTTTCTAAACTCTTTCCGGGATGGCTTCTTAGTTGGTGTAAATCAGTTTTTCTTTCTAGTTAGAATGCTCCCTCTCTCTCATATAGAGGTATAAATATTTTAATGAAATGTAGTGCTGCACATGTACAGCTGAGTGCTCATCAAAGCTGATAGCAAAACTGCTGTTGACTTTAGTGTGCAGCCCTGAGGCCATCTCGTTTGAGTCATGTTTCACAATTGGTTTTAAAAGTAAAGCTTTATAGCCCAATTTAAAGTACAGCTGGCAGGAAATGTTTTTTTCCTATCCTGAAGAACACTTGAAACATTCAAAAATAGTCCTGCTCCGTGCTGAGATGGACTGACAGCTCCCAAACTGGAGAGCAGAAGCAGCCCATTAAAACTAGCTAAAAGCCCCAGGAATTTGGATTCTCTTGGAGAAGCTGAGACATCTTTAAACCCACAAAGGCATGTTTTAAACCCGAAGGCTGAGCCTGGCAGAGTCTCCTGTATCTATGTGGATAGCCTAGCCAACAGTACTTGCTACTTCATGTTTTTTCTCCCCGCTCTGGTTTTGAGAAGTACATCGTGGACCTGAGAAAACAGCATTTTTACTGAGCTGTCACTGTGAAAGCTCTTCCCAGGAACTGTCTCAATTTTGGTGAGTCTGCATTTTTTGTCAAAATAGCGTTTTGTCAAAAGCCTCCGGACTGTTTCTCATCCAAAGCCTGCTGAAGTCAATGAAAAACATCGCCCATCAAGAGAATTTTAATTACTATGAAGAATACTGGAATAAAAGCATAATCACATGAGGAACTTGCCGTCTTGATGCAGGTCTATATTGATCTTTGTTTTTTTCTGCATTAATCAAAAATTGAATGAGGCTGTTGGGTAAAGACCTGGACTTCCCTTCAGTTTGAAAATTAAGGTATGAGGCTAGTTGATGCCTGCCAGAAAGCATGGGTCTCTTTGTTTGCTGGAATAATCTGGCAAGGGATAGGCTGCTGTAAAGGACAGCCATGACCACGCAGCAATACCCTGGTCAGGTGTGTGTTAATACAAATTCACTCCTACACTACTTTTTTAAAACAAAACCAAACCTTCAACCCTCAACCCAGCCCTTTCTTCTTCCCTTGAAGCTTTTGGCTGAAAAAGCATCATAGATTTTAAAGACAGCTGTAAGAAATTTGAGAGGCAACAGTTGCAACATCATAGGGTCTCAAAGATTTTTTTAAAAAGTATGTAGTTAAGAATGAATGACAGTAAAAGACAAAATCACCTCTCCACCTAACTTCCTCCATAGGAATGTGTGCACATGCACTCACATAAAAATATCCTGGTGAGCTATTAGCCTGGAAGTGACTCAAGTCTTGGAGTGATCCAATTCTCTCGGGAAGAGGAAGAAAGTAGAGCTGCCAACTTCATGCATCAAGTGGAACAATAATCCTGAACTAAGAAAAGCTTCCAAGTCTTCAGATGGTGAATTATTTATGTGCTGACATAGAACAATACGCACTTTGTAGTTGATGTACTAGATTCCCTATGTGTGTCGCATTAAAAAGCAAGGAGGTGTGGAGTTATACAATTATACTTTTTTTTTATGGGGGAAACACCCACTCCCTCCACAACTTTAAAATCTATAATTAGCCACAAGGGAGTCCAAATGTCTCCGACAGCCCCTTCTGAGGTGTTTGATTATTATGTTACTGGGACCAAAGGATGCTGCTGGCAAAAGTTGCAGAGTCAAAGCCCTGGGATTATGTGTCAGTCCCCAGGACAACTCCAGCAGCGCATCCCAAAGGGCCTCAATCAGTGCACTCCAGTTGCTTCATAATTTTGTTCCCTTTTTCTCCTCTTGTGTTCTCTTATTTCTCTGGCTTTTTATTTTGACTGCAAGCCCTCATCACAGGGATCTCGTCTCCAGCACTGCCTGTAAAACACTTTTCACCACTGTGCTGTTGGGAGGGCAGCAGAAACACTGTTTGCTCCACAATAGGGAAGAGCAATCTTTGAGTTCTTGTCCCAGGATGGCCAAGCCCTGGCACCAAAGCTGAGATCACAAATGGGAGGCCTGGCTAAAGACAACTGCTTTGGGCCTTCTATTGCCTAAAGGCTCTGTCTGAGGAAAACTGGACTCATTTCTCCTGGAAATTACCTGAGATATCATGACTGCAACATCATCCTAAAATAAAATCTATTTAATTAGCACTAGTTACCTGTATCTCATCACCAAACCTTTGAGTCAACTTTTATTTGCTTTAACCTTTATTGAAGGTGAGGTTTTCTGTGGACTTGTTGTGTCATTGTCTATGACCTGAAAACTGGTGTTGCTCTCTCCAGCATCCCTGGATCAAGCAGGATGCTGCTGCATGAATTGCGAGAGGCAGACCCCAATACTACCCTTCCATGAAAAGCACTCACCCTGCAGGTTTCCTCAGTAGGATGTAATGCCAGGTTATGAGTCATAAAAATACTTCAGAGATGTTTAGCAGTGTTGAGCATGACCATCTCCTGATGGGAATAGGTGCAGATACCCATTAGAGAAATGTCCCTCAGAGCGGTGACATTCCCTGCCCTCTCTGCTGTCTTTCTCAATGGGGAGGCCCAGTGCTCAAGGGAGAGTGGCTACCCCTGCAGCTGGCCATGGGGGTCAGGGCCAGGGCACATTGCCTTGCCGTTGCCTGTTCGGGAGATCAATACAGGACTTCAGCACTTTTCATTGGAGCAATCCTCACGTGCATTAACATGTGAACAAAATCCAGGTGCATCCCGAGTTCCCATTCAGGGCAGCAGTCAAGGCTGCTTCCATGTAGTGACTCCTGTCTGGATGCATTGCCTCTGCTCCTGGAAACTCTGCCTTTTAGTGTATATCCCTCAAAACAGAAGAGTAGCTTGAAAAAAAAAAAAGCATGGTGAAATGAAAGGAAGATCAAGGATGCAATGGCCCCATCTCACATTCTACTGTGAAATCACTTCATGTTTCCAGAGAGCTCAGTGAGAAGCAAAAGGCATTTTTTAACTGCAATACTGTGGACAGGAGGAAGGCACTGTCAGCTCTGGAAGTGTCATTCAGAACAGGAGAAAGCTGTGTGGAGGTGCAAGAAAAATGTGGTTTGGTGGTGTTTCTTCCCTGATCTAATGTGAAGATCTGATCCGTCTGAGGGTTTACTGGTGGTGAAGTGGCAAGACTTTCTTGTGTTAAACAAAATAGGAGACCAGTTCTGTTACACTAATCAGTCCAAATATCAGTGAAGCTGATTAAATGCATTCCCTCAGGCTCAGCTCCCCTCTTTGTCTGTTGTTTTGCAAAGGAGCATTGATTACGATTAGTGCTGATTGCCATTGTTTTGATAAAGGTATTACAAACCACAGTTTTATCTTATGGTATCAGCTCTTGCAAAGGGAGAAACAACAGACATGAAACTTTACGCTGTTTGCTGCCTTCAGTCAACCAGCTTGATGCAATAAAAGAGCTCACCTATATCTCCTTTCAGAGCCTTTGCTTCCTTGTTTCAGGATTGCAAACACCTGCAAAACTCTCTGCAAATATCTAATCACCACCTGCAATGTGACTGACCGGCAGGACCCTTCTCAGCCTTCATCACCTTCACTGTCCTGGGCAGGCATTGCCAAAGTTGCTCTTTGCCTTCACTTTCTTTGAGCTTACACAATTCTGCTGTTAAGCACATTGCAGAACAGCCTGGTGACTGATGAAATACGTTGCAGAGATGACAGGGCACGGTGCAGATCTTCACACTGCGCGCTCACAGGAGCGAGCTTCAGGCGTTTTGACCAATCTATTCATGCTATGAACTATGTCATGGTCTGTTATTTTGAATGAGAAAAGCTCCTTTGACCTTGCACTGACTTCAGATTTGCATCCAGAACAGTTGCTTGTTCAATCCCTGGAATTTTTTAACTTAAGACCTTTCCATCCTATAAATTTGAGATCCTGCCACTGCAAAGGCCTTTTCTGGTATATGTTCAGAGTAACCATCAGTGTGCCAAGCAACGTTAGGAGTGGAGGTAATGTGAGGGCATTTGGCTTGCTGGCACCATGGAAGACTTCTTGCCCCTATACAGCAGCATATGCCCAGGTCTCCTTTGTTCAAAATGTCATGCAGTTGGTGACATTGCCACACAGGCAAAGTGGGTGCAGAGGTAGCTGAACCTGATATTCTCTGCTGTGTTGGTCTTACAGTTGCTGAGCGTCTCTGTTTCATAAACACTTCATCTTCAGGAGAAGGGGTTTGTTCTTCTGGCTGGAGGTTACAGCGTGTTGGAAGACGATCGTGCAGGAACTTTGCCCTCAGTAAAAGAGGGACAAGGGTTGTCTGGTTTGGCCCCAGTGCTCATTTCAAACACTTCTAAAGAGATACTCTGTTCTGCATTCATTTAAAGTATGGCTGAATTGTTGACAATGAAACAGTTCAATGCTTGCTGCGTGAGAGCTGTGCACATGTAAAGCAACACAGGTAACTGTCTGATGTGCACCCTAAGTTGCCTTTTTTAATATTCAAGCAATGTGAGTGTGTAGGCACCCATCTCCTAAAAGGTCAGAGAGACTGAAAAGGAGAGGAACGATTTGCTCTTTGCCTTGGATTCTGCATCACTTCCCTTTCCAAGAATCTCAGTCCCTCCCTGATGTCCTTGCTGCCAGCTTCCTCTGTACCACAAAAAGCAGTGATGCAGAGGGAGCGATGCAGCCTGGCATCACAGCAGTGCCTGATACCCCTGCACAGAAATTGGCCACCAAAGCAGTGACGGCACTTGCCAGCATGGTTCATGGGTCGTGGTGTTGAGCGGATTTGTTGCGGGTGTTGTGGCAATGCCAGATGTTCTGAAATCCAGGTAACCTCACTTCTCTGAACCTGGGGGAGTGGGTGCCTGCCTAGGCTGAGGTCTGGTAGCAATCTGACTCCTGATCTGCATAGAAGCAAATGGATTTTTGTGCCTGCGAGGCTCTGAGCTTTGGAAATCTCAGCTTTAATTCTCATTAGTGTGTGAGGATAGCAAGTCCTTTCCTCCTGAGTGAGGCAGTGCCCTGGAACGGGGTTCACTGAACTGGAAACTTGACCTTCTGTAACTCTTTTTGGACCCTGTAACTGCTTAGCTAGTCGTCCATTTCAACCAGTGCACTCATGTGGCACAGTTTTAATCCTCCATTGCGTTTGATGAACAGTCATTTAAAGTGAAATCTTGGCCTTGGAGGAGTCAGTGAGAATTTTGAACTGACTGTGGCCACTGCTCCACCTCTCGCATCCCCGCAAGGGCATGGAGCAAGCAGAGGGGAGAGCACTCGCCTGTATCAAGTGCAAAATAAAGCAGTGGGGGTCGGGAAGAGGAAGTCAGGGCGCTGAACTGTGCATTGAGCTGCTGCTGCCAAGGGACTCCTGCCAGGGAGGAGAATGTGTACTTTACATGCCCCATACACACGGTCTCTCCTTGCTCAGCGTCAAGGCCACAACGTACCCAGCACTTCTGTGAGAAAGCAAAATACGCAGGTAAATAGCAGCAGCCTTCAGCTCCAAACACGTCTCGGTTGGTTGCTCCTGTTTTCTTGTAGAAGGAGCAGTTCAGCTAAGGGAAAGGTGATTGAACCATTACCAGAGGGGAAAAACACCTATTAAAAGTGAAATAATTCCAAATACTGGCAATGGCTCCCTTGTGTTTGCCTTGGCCGCTGACCTGTCTTCAGCAAGTCTTTTTCTTCTCTTCTCTGCTGCTGGCAAAACCATGTTCAAGAGCTGTAGGGTGATTCCTGACCTGGAGGGAAGCAGAACTGGAGAAGTGTCCTTGTTTTATATATATAAATTTATGTATATATTTACACACACACCAATATATGGTTTAGCTGGGAGAAATGGTGAATGATGAAGGGACCTTTGAACTGACTGCAAATACCTGGAGGCTGGGAATGTGGAAGGAAGGGAAGGGAAAAGGATGCAAACTCAAGTTTGAGCATTAGGAGCAAAAAGCTTCAACAGAGCAATGGAAACCGTAGGTTTAAATGTCAGGATATGTTTCCTAACAGTAATTTCTGTCAAGTTGTTGGATAATCTCAAAGGGAAGTGGTGGATATCTCATACGTAGAGGTATTTCTCGAATTAGGTTTGGGTGAAGGCAGCAGAGAATACATACTTGTGAAAAAAAGTTGAACCAGATAATCTGGGAGTATTTTCCCATCTTTAAAGTGTGACTTATGCTATAAACACTGCCAGACCCTGCAAACTAATCTGTTGTCTTAGAAGTGACTCAGACGCGCTTGCTTACATTTTTATACCCCTCATGATGTTAAACATTTGGTTTGCCAGGAAGAGCTGGAGTATCGAGGACGCACTTTACTGAGAATGGATTTCAGGAACTATAATTACTAGGCAATAAATCCGTACAAGTGGGAAACATGTCAGGTCTTGGGCTGGATAATAGGAAAGGGTAGGAACGGGCTGGTTTTGGGAGATTACACATTTGTGTGAACTTGGAAGGAATTAAAACACCAATGCTGCTTTTGAAGGGCCAGTTAGGGCAGAGGCCACAAACCCATTCTTTACATTAACAGTAAAAAATGTATTTGCACAGCTATTTCTTGGATGGAAGCTCACGCAGAGACAGCTGCTTTTAATTACACAAACAGATGCAATAGCTGAGCAACTACAACTTGATCATGAGCCCATGCAAGGCAAGGGGATCCTTAGCAGTCTCTGCTTAAACTGCTTGTGTTGGGCAGGAGGTCACTGGTTTTGCTGGAGTTTCTTCCTGTTTCCAACGGGGTAAGTGACAGGAGATTATGGCTGGGTGTACCCTTGGGCAATTCTCTGCCACCATTTTGGAGGAGACAGCACCTATTTGTTATTTATTGCCAGAGGAGTTTGCATTACAGTAATTGCTATCAGTGGTAATGGATTTATTAAAATGCTCTAAAGGGGTTTCATATTACTACAGACACAATGAAAAGAGAGTTTCTTGCCCAAAAGAGTTTAAGGTCCAAACTCAGATGCAGATCTATTGATCGGTGACTGCTTTAGGCACAGATCACCACAGTACCAAAGCATGACCAGGTTTACCACCCCACTGAAGGCAACAGGACTTTGGTGGTTGTTGGCAACATGAGCAGGGTTAAGCCCCTACAATCTATGTCTCTTTATTCAGTGTCTTTAAGTATTATTTTCCTCTCCCTGTTTGTTAAAGGGGGAGTATGGGGTATCAACAGGTGAGCCACAGCTCCATCCTCATATATATGTGTGTATGTACACACACTGTACAGACTTTAAAAAGAGGTAATTATAAACTTCCAGCTGCTCAGACTTATCATCATCAGTCATAGGGTGGCAGTGGAGCAAAGATCCGGCACTGCTGAGAAGGACGAATACAAATTTATCAGAGAAAAGATGTGCACTTGTGCATTCAAGGAATTGTGCAAAACCTCAGCCTTTAACTGCTTCTCATAAAAAGTGGCTTCTGCAAGGGTTTCCCATCACCACTTCCCCTCCTCTGCCCCAGGGCAGAGCCTGTTCGCTGTGTCCAACTGCACTGAGAGGAAAATCATCTTCTAAGTCAGAATCCAGCCCTCAAGCTCTGGATCTGACCCTGAAAATAGCAGCTTCAACCCGTGTGAGGTTGGGCCTTCTTGCCTTCTCACTCTGCTTAATATCACTGACAGCTCTGTGTAGGAGGGTTGTTTCTGGCATATAGAAGAGTACTCACGAAGCACTGCTTCACTGATAAAAATGTACAAAACAAACAGTCAGGTCCTGCTCCCTCCCTCCCTCGGGGAGCTCTGCCCAGCCAGGACAGCCAGCGGAGACCCTCTGTGATCCTGCACTAGGGAGAAGTGAGTGTGTGAGACTTCAGAAAGCAGCTGCTGTCCTGTGGCTTTTCAGACCACTTTGTAAAAGAGTGATTTAACCCACTCCTCAGTAAATCTGAGTGTGACTCTGCAGCCATTCCAACGCTCACTCCTCTGCCAGCGTTTGGCTCAGTTTCTCTATGCCTCTGTGACAGAAAATCATGCTGAAGTGGAGCTTGTCGGTGCAGGGTGAGAAACGAAAAGGTGACCTAGCTGTTGGAGGAAAACACACAAGCTACTGCCCTCAGGCTGGGCATGGAGCCTACCATCTGGTTGTTAAAGCTACAGCTGAGTCCCAGGTTGGCCAGGTTCCCTCCTTCTCCCAGCTGGATCTAAGGGATATGCTGCCCGCATCTGGCGTGCAAGCGTCTCCTCCTTTCTAGTTCAGATCCCCACATCCCTCCCTGTATGGTAAAGAAGGGGATGTAGAGATCCCCCAGGTTTCTCCTTCAGAGGTGGCTGATGCTGTTTTGACAGTCTTGCTCACTCCAGTCACTCTCATTCTGTGCCTCCAGCTCCACACTTCTCTTAGGCTGCTCTCTCTGCTTCTCCCATGAGCAAAACACAGCAGGTACTCAGGCTCCTTTTCCTTGTACTCCAGTTTAAATCCTCCCCTTGTCACAAGTTCTTCCTCTGCTGTTGTCCTCACAAATTATGTTTGAACTATTGTCCTAAGCAAGGAGAAAGGGGTGTTATCAGTTTGTTAATGACTTCTGGCCATCCCATCGCAGACCAGCTCCAAGAGCTTTCTCAAAGAACCTGAAGATGCTTAGAGGTGCATGAACAGGAGATGCTGAACACTGTGCAGGATCAGATCTGGTAGGAAATGGTATCATATGAAAGAATGAGTAGGCTCCACATTTGCTTAGTCCTCTGCCATATGGCATCAGGCAAACCCTTAACCTTCATTCCTACCTTTGTGATGGGAATAATATGCAGCCCACTTCAAATTAGAGTGGAGACCTCTTCATTCCTTCCAGAATACATTCTTGCTATGCAAAGTTTTGAGTTTTATTACTGATTCTAGACAAACCTTTATATCATAGCATTTGATCACTGAATTTTCTTCTTTGGCTAGATGCTTTTAAATTGCAACTCCTCCTGCGACTTTCCCAACACTGCCCTTTTTGTCAGTCTATATATTTTTCTGGTTGGAGCCATAGATCTCTGGATGAGCAGTATCGAGTATTGCTTTCAATATTGAGCAATTGGATGATAGAAAGCTCCTTCTCAAAGCCAATGAAATGGTCTCATGGTGCACATACAGTTATCAACAGTACTTTGGTGCTCTGTTCCCTTTTGCTTTATTAATCCTGGCCCTGTGGGCATTAAGCAATGATCCAAATATCTGTGCTGCACGTACAGTCCATTCTGCTGGCCACTTCTATGTGGCAAGACAACAGAACAGATTTTTGAAGCTGAGTACTTACACTTGCAAACACATTTGCAACGTTAGCATAAGTTAGCTTATGCTTGCTGACATCCACGATGCATGCATGATTATCTGGGTAAGAAATGGGCATGCATTCATGCTAACCTAAATAGGGATGATTTGCTTCTCTGCAGTGGCAGTAGCTACAGCGGGAATATTCTGCACTCTCTAGCACCTTTTATCTGCAATTAAGTTTTTTTATAATTCATAAAATGACTCCAAGTGAGACATTTTGCTTTCTTCAAGAGAAATCTAGGGGATTTGTTCATTCTTTTTACGCAAGTAAGCAGGATGTTTTCCAAAGAGGGACTGAGAGAATAATGTGGAAGAGAGAATAATGTGGAAGAGAGCTGTCTGATGGGGTAGGGCACACGGGCTCGTGCAGAAAAGCTTATTTCACTATCGCGCAATGGGCTTTATTTTTACTTCTGATGGCGTCTTTGGGCTTTGTTGGCTACACAGCAGCAACATGCGAACAATCTGTTATTCATCAAAAGCTACCTGGCACGACTACCCCAAAAAAGAATAGAGCAGCGAATAAATACAGCGCAGAGCGAAGTGACGACAGCAGCCACATTTCAAATAGGTTAATCTTTGTTTAAATGGTGTTTTGAGGAAGAAAGATTAAATTATGTGCTGGAAGTGGTGCAGTATGACTAATGAGAGAATCTGCAGTTATAAGTGATAGGAGAGGAAATATCAGAAGGGATATGAACCATCAGGCATCCACACACTGGTGGATTGTCAGGAAAAAAATTTGCTGATTGGCAAAAGATATCACTGTTGGCTGTTTTCTTAACCTTCCTCTGAGATGTTTCAGGACATTACAACCATCTCCAGGGATCCAGAGATGAAAACTTGGGCCCAGAAGTGTCTTGCAGCAGCTCCAGGCTATGGCTGAATGAATGAGTTGGCCTGAGATAAACTGGGACTGATTTCTGGCTTCTCTGCTCCTCCCCAGAAACACCCCAGCTGCCCACTATGGTTCTGCAGAGGGCAGAAAGCAGCCTCCCGTGTTTTCATGGCCAAGGAAGAGCACTGACATTTATCCAAAGGTGTAACCAACTGCAGACAAGCTATTCCTTCTGTGTCCAGTTCTGGGCCCTTCAGTTCAAGAAGGACAGAAACTGCTGAAGAGAGTCCAGCAGGGCCACAAAGATGATGGAGGGAGTGGAGCATCTCCCTTCTGAGGAGCGGCTGAGGGAGCTGGGGCTCTTTAGCTTGGAGAAGAGGAGACTGAGGGGAGACCTCATTCACGGTTATCAATTTGTAAAGGGTGAGTGTCAGGAGGAAGGAGCCAGGCTCTTCTCTGATGTCAAATGATAAGACAAATGGAAATGGGAGCAAGCTGGAGCACAGGAGGTTCCATGTGAACATAACAGAAAACTTTTTTACTGTGAGGGTGCCAGAGCATGGCCCAGGCTGCCCAGAGAGGTTGTGGAGTCTCCTTCTCTGCAGACATTCAAAACCAACCTGGCCGTGTTCCTGTGTGACCTGGTCTGGCGATCCTGCTCTGGCAGGGGTTGCACTGGATGAGCTTTCGAGGTCCCTTCCAACTCCTGAGATTCTGTGATTCTGTGTTTCCTTGCAGGGTAGCAAAGTTGTGGTGAGTTGTTTGTGTAGCTGAACTCCACAGCCCCATTGATTTGGCAGAGGAGCTGAAGTTTTCAATTATATGATGAGTATTAACATAGTGTTGCAACTCTATGTGCATTTCCTCATGAATTTTCCAGTACCTTATTAGGCCTCCTAGGCTGGGTACAAAATGTATTAGTGACATACAGTAATAATAATAATTAGTGCTACTTTACAGAAAGTAACATTCCAGCAGAAAAATTATCTGGCAGGTGCTTAGCTTGGCACTGGAACAAAATGAGTCCCATGCAAGTCTCTAACCAAGCAGCTGTATGGCCATAGTCATTGAGATGAGTGAGGTTTTTTTTCTTTCCAATAGTTTCAACATTTAAGCCACTCACCTGTTTTGGTCTTGGCACTTTCTGGCCGAAACCAGTGTATAAGAAACAAGAAGATCAAGGAAAGTTCTGTGAATGGCTTCGGATAGTGGTTCCACATGCAGCCCTAGAAAACAATTTTGTTATGAGAACTTGTTCAGCTAAATACCCTGAGTTCGCTGTCCACATCAACTAGTCAAGCTCAGCCCATTTCAGGGGGTAATGGCAAAATTTGCATTTTGCCCAATCAGACTAAGCCCTAGCACCAATGCTGCAGAGATCACACACAAAACACGCCACCTCTTCTTTCTGGCAGGGATTTTGATCATTGATCCCTATAGCATTGGACACAAAGGAAAATACCAATAACAGGAAAAGCTGACAAGAGAGGGAAGAGGTCTCTATGCACTTTTCAGTTCAACTGCTGTATTTCGAGCCTTATCCAAAATCTAATGGATCAGTGGGAATCCTTCCAGCAACTTCAGTTGCGGTTTATAAAGCTTAAATTAATGATCTGGTTGCTGTGACTGTGCACGTTTCTCTCACAGTACCACTGAGGGTTGTGCCTCCAAAAAAGAATTGAGCAAACGGGGCTCCTTGATCAACATTTTGCAAATGGCAAGAAATTAACTCACTTGGGAAGGATTTGATAGCAAAAGTTTGTGTCTCTTATAAATGGAGGGAGGAAAAGCCATTTTTTCACCCCACTTATGACTGAGTTCCAGCTGTATTAGGTTTAAGGCTAATTTTCTGATAAGAGGTAAATGTTTAATGTTAAGGCTAAAACTGTCTCAGGATTAAGGAGCGCTTTGGAGTTAATGCAAACGTTTGGCATAGGATTGCAAACTACATTTGACTCGAGGGAGAAAGAGCATGCTGTAAAGGTTCAGGCTTCTCCTCTGGTTATCTTCTTCCCTTTGGGCAAGAGTCTCAGCAGTGTGGTGGATCAATCCAGCTCTGATTTCTTATTTCTCCTTGTGCCTATTGACCAATCTGTCTCATTCCCTTTTTAACCACGCTGCTCATTTGCTCCAAAAAATCCCCCCTTTGGTCTCCAGCACTCACCCTATGCCTCATCCCCACCAGCCACAGAGTTGGCTGTGTTCCTCAAAAACTGGTTTTTAATAACCAGCCAGCCAAGAGAGGCTGGTATTGAGCAGCAGCTTGTGGGTGCTCATGTACCTGCTTGCACCCGCAAACAGGGCCCTGCAGTCCTTCCAGAAAATAGCTGGGTTTGAAACCACAGAGCTGCAGACACAAAGACAGGGCTGTGGTCAGGACTGGGCTGAAAGAGCTGTGCCTGTCCTGGAGAACCTCACATTGTTTATGACCAACTCTCCATGCTGCTTTTAGTGATGCAGGATAAAAAGCAATAGTATGTGCTCTGTAGGAGTGTATATATGTGTGTCTGTGCACCCAGAGACAGGCACTTTTATAAACAAACCACAGAGCACATTGCAGGGCTTGAACACGCTCCAATGTGTCTATGGACATCTTGTTCTCTCCCTCCTCCTGCCCTTGACGTATCAGGTTTCCTTGTTTACAGCCTGCCTCATTCAGGGTCTGGAATTCCTAAAGAGCAGCAAAACACTCTCATGTGACCCAAGACTTATTTCCAGGAAAAGTGGAAAAGCCTCTAGGAAAGCCCAGTCCTCCCATTCCCACTTGCTCCCATCAGGAATACAGGATGATGGAGATAAAGCTGGTGTGAAGTCCCTGATCCTTTGCCTCTCTACTGAGCCTGAGACGAACTCTAAAGAAAAATCTAATGCTCATTGCAGAGCTCCTTACACTCCTCATAGTTTTCCCCCTCTTTAATGGTTGATTCACGTGGGATATTTCACACAGAAGCAGGATTCCTGCCTCCTGATATGTCAGTCATTCTGGCTTCGTTATCTTCTGCAGGGTTATTTTTGCAGGTCAGAACCCTGCCTGTGACATCCCTAACGAGACCACGCGACAGATCCAGGCAAGGGTATGTGCAGGGAGGACATTAAGGTAGTGACAGAAAACAAATGAAGAGGAAAACACGAACAAAACCAACAGCCTCCAGGTCCCATATGCCAAAAACTTCAATGAGAGCATCCCTAAACTCAATGGGCATGAGCAGAACTAGTAAACTTTGATTATTTGGGGTTTTCTGGATGGATGGCATCTGGGTCCCTGGCCCTGTGCTATAGCTTTCAAAGACCCTGCACTATAGCAAGTCTGCAGTGCCTCTTCTACCTGCGCCCCACAGGTCCCAGGAGCCTAGCATCTCTCTCCTTGTAATGGGGCCATTTTGGTCTCCTCAAGGAGGAGTCCTCAAGAACTTTGCCTTTTCAGTTGCTGTAGCCATGGTTCCTGATGCTCTCAAGGTGTTCCTGGTCCTGGATGAGATGGAGTATGAAGGATAAGCAAGGCTGAAACTTCACCAAAGACGATGGGTGTGATGGAAAGAAGTGGTAAAATAAGGTAACAGGAAATCTCTAGTTACCTATCCTATGGAAGACTGGAGGACAGTGCTCTCAGCATTGGCTTTCGGTGTGAGAAAGGCAGATGGTTTCCTACAGTGGTTGTCTGATGGCTGCCCTACTCTGCAAGGCTATGTTGGGTCTTGCTGCGATGACAGAGGGACGTGGTTTGAGGAACACTGGCTGTTCCTGGGGAGCTGCTGCTCAATCTCTCCTAGAGGCTGCAGCCACTGCTTTCATCCCTCTGATCTCACCACCAGCAGGAGGAGAACCCTTAGGTGAGGAGAGAGAGACTGAATCTTGTTTTTGATAACATCATGGTCAAAAATTCCCACTGTCTAGGTTTTTGCCCTGCAGCTGTGTGTCTTTTTGCTTTGAGGTGCTGAGTTTTCTAGGTTAGCTCCAACAAGCACAGGTACAAGCATGCTTAAGTTTTAGCAAGAATCCTGCAAAAAAGACCCACGTGCTTAAGCCTTTTCTTAGATCCAGGCTCAGACTCCCAATCCCAGGCAGGACCAAGCTCATAATGATTCTCTATTTCTGGACAAATCTGCTGGAAAATACATTTGTCTGGAGACCTGCAGGAGGCTGACACTTCAGAGCATTCCCCAGGCATACTCCCCTTGTGCAACCCGCTCACACATCCATACAGGCCACCTGCACAAAGTCCCGTTGCACTGGATCAGTACTGCAAAAGTAATTGGTGGAGTTGCAGGGTGGAAAAATAT
This sequence comes from Mesitornis unicolor, assembly GCF_000695765.1. NCBI lineage: Eukaryota > Metazoa > Chordata > Aves > Mesitornithiformes > Mesitornithidae > Mesitornis > Mesitornis unicolor. Next base: position 57,083 of record NW_010171670.1, on the reverse strand, counting down.
CAACAAATACGCAACACAATGCGTCTCTATTGCCACGAAGTGAGGGCAGTAGGTGCTCTATGCTCCATTGACTATTCCAGCATGAATCAGTGTTGCGTTATGGAGCAAATCCAAAATTTGGAGACGCAATAAGGAAAATCGGTAACGTCTGCACAGCCTTCATTCCTAAGGCATGCTGACTATAAAACACAGGTGCCTATAAAATCTGGCACATGTTGCTATGTTATGAAAAGAAAACTCATGGCTGCAGCATGGTAAATACTTACCACACCTGGTGTGGAAGCTCAGTAATTTCAGGAAATTCTGATTCACAGGCTCAAGTCTAGACTGTAACTTAAAATGAGCCATACTGCCTGAGATCAGGGCCTAGCTCCTCTCAGTGATAGTGCCTAGTGGCAGAAAGAGTAACAGAAATGGGTATAGATAAATTCTGTCCTTCCAGTTACAGCCAGCAGCAACTTGGGGATCTTCTAAGCCAGAAGTTCTTTGTGGGTCTTCAGGTTAATACCAGAGATCAGCCATGGGCTAATCCTCTTCTTTGAACACAGTTATACTTTTGGACTCTGTAACACCCTGCAGCAACCACATTCTTGGGCCCATGAGGCTCAGTATGAGATATAATTGTGTGCTTGTTTTAAATATATGTACTAGTATACTGTAGTAAGTAGCACAGTTAGTAAGTAGTAAGTTCAAGTCCCTTGTATCCATCAGGCAGTGCAGAGATATGCACTGGCTCCTGTCAACGTGCGGTCATCCAGCCACTGGACTCCTGCTTGCTCTGCTCTGAGTAGAGGTGTGACTTTGAAGAGAAAGTCCTGGACCAGAAAATCCCTACCTCAGTAGGTGCCTGTCTCGCTGTACTGTGTCAGAGTTTGTACTAAGTGATATCTTGGGCCATGCAGTGTTTGCTAACCAGAAGGCTCATGTGCTGCCAAGGTGCAATTCCATGTCGGTTTGAATCAACAAGTCTGACTTTTATTCTCCTGAGATCTCGTCTGAGCTGCTATCAGCTTGGATCCAGCGTGACGGATCAATGAAAGTTATGACGCTGTACAGATTTGTTTTTCAGTGGCATCGATAAAGCAGTGTTGCAAGATCCTCAGCTCAGACTCAGAGTCTGGCTAACTGAAGGTTGTGAAATTTCCAAAGGCGACATGGAGAAAGAAAAGCAAAAACCCCCCTCTTTCCTGTGTTGCAACTCAGTGCAATAAGTCGCAAACAATAATTCTCTCACTGGACACTCAGATTCGTTCTAGTTGGGTCCGTGGAAAGTCACTTCTATATATATCAGCTAGATGTCTGACCTGATGGTTGAACCAAAGAAATCTGCTTGCAGAAAAGTTGCAAATGCAAAATTCTGGCATGGCAGACCAAGTTCTGCCCTCGACCAATGCAGTTTGCATCAAAATTGTGACCGCATTGAGCAATTGTACAGAGGGAGGGAAGAACATAACCACTCTGAAGAACATCTGTAAGCTAAAACCCAAGCAATGACAACGATCAGAAATGGAAATACTTGATTAACAAACAACATTTTAATGAAGATATTTGCTGTGAAACAGCTCCTAGGGCTGTGCTAGTGCTTCAAAGCGTTATTCCTCATCTTCTTGGGCAGCTATGGTTTTAGCTGCTTTGTGCCATGGATAAATGAGGACTCAATTTCCCTTGCTCAGCATTTCAGCTGCTTTCTTTAACTCAAAATGTGAACTAGTGGCTGAAACATGAAGGTACTGTGTTTAATTGGATCTGATTCCCACAGCAAGCTACTGAAGCATCTCTAGTATTAGTGGGTACTTCAACACCTGAACATGACACTAAGCCAGAAGGAGTCCAGTGAAATGGGCATAAAAACATCTCAGACACTTCTACATCTCTCAAGTGTTGACCATCTGCAGGATCAGGTCACACATACCATTGCTATATGGACGCTGTTTCTTAGTGGAGTTATTATTTAACAGAACCGTGATATGTTGCAAGAAGAAATCCTTGTTAATGACCGCTACAGTCAGGAGAAGCCTTGTGATTTTTGTTTTATTAGGATCACTGTAATAGCAGTAGGAATATGTCATGCTATGATGATCATTAAATGTTAGACACTGTGGAACTGTCATTGTGGGTGACCTTTCTTCCAGCAAGAGCAAAATGTAGCACAGAACAGGCTCCTGATTCAGCTTATCCATACCTCAATGTGTCTTCAGTGGCCTTTCACATGCATGCGAGGAAGAGATAAGATAAGCCCCCCTCTGAATTGAAAGAGCAAGTGTAAGAGCAGGTCAAAATCTTTCCTACCTTTTAATGCAGTAAATGGTGTGCAGTACAGCAACCACTGAGAGTGGTGATTAACACCTCAGGTAGTTTTTAATTTTTCCTTGACTAGTATCTTGATTATCAGCCTTCTGTATTTGCAACTGTTGCTACATTGGACTCTGAATATAAAGACTAACGAGAAGAGAAAGTGTCAGTAATTTCTGACTAAACATTTTCGTCAATAAAAAACAATCCTAAAATTACTGACACTGCATCGGCTAGGGCAAGAGTCTGATCTCTTTGTACTTAAGATACTGCTTTGAACCATAAAATGAAATGAGGTCATGTATATAGCAAAGTGCATGAGTAAAGGCATCACGATCTGACACGTGTCTTTGGTGCAACGCATTGAAGTACTCCAAAGGGAGGTGCAATACAAGGGTGAAGTGTTAATAGTTCCCTTGACTTTTTATGACTCCTGTTTTGCAAAGCATGATCATGTGCTGTTGTTTTGAACTTCACTCGTGTTTGTTCTGTTTCCTAGATCTGCCTTTGTGATGGCCACTCTCAGAGGCATCAACCCTGAGGAAATTCATGTCTGGACTGACGGAGCTCAGCTTCTCAATGAGAATATGGAAGTTTTTCTTCTACCTGCATTTTTTCCAAAGCTTTCCTAATTTAGAGAGCAATGGATTAGTTCTGGCTGATTTGGTGTCAGCTCTTCTTTATCATCCGCACATATTCTATTACTTCTAGGATCCCAAAACTACGTGTGAAATGTGCCAGGTAGACTTTCAGCTGCCTGGCGTTTTGTGTACAGGCATACACAGGATCTGTGTTTAAATTCTGAGCCAGGTGTACCAAGCCTGGATTTCAGTGAACCAAGAAGTTGTGATAACACCATAGACATGGACTATAGCAAAAAGATGTTTAAGCCAGCAGTAGTCGAATCTGCAGCACCTGGTGGTGTTGAGACCAAGGCACTAATACCTGATACTGGGTTTGTTTATTTGACTGGGTACCAGTGTTAGGCTACTGCACATGGCTTGTGTCCACACAGTGTGAGTACCTCTGTATTATACCTCCTCACATTTCCCATTTTGCATGCAGAAAGGGTCACTCAACACCAAGGACCTCATGAAAGCTCTGTGTTCCTACAGAGACAGCTAACCTGCCTCCACACCAAAGCACTGAAGGCTGGCAGGGGCAGAAGCAGCCCATGTTTGGATGCATGAAGACTCCACATTATGAAAACCTTCCAAAAGCAATACAGAGGGGAAAATAAAGTGTTTCAAAATCTGAGCCCAAAGGAAAAGCAAATTGATGTCTAACAAAAGACTGTTTTTTTTTCTCCCGTAGTGAGGTGTCTGCCACTTACTCGAGCTGGCAAGGCAGTGTCTCAAAGGGCAATTTAACCAAGTTGCATAAAACCTTGGCTGGGTGGCTGAAGAAATATAGGGCCTCTTATCTGGATGCTGGCCACAGCTGTTAGAGATCTTGAAGGAATTATCCCTGTGCCTGTCAAACATCTGCTTTGTAAGCAAACAAGCTGAAACACTAGTGGTGTGCATGACACTGCAGCTCATGGGACAGAGCCAGGAGGCAGCAAATGGGAGCTTTTTTTCCCTGGCACCAGAAACCTGATGTCTCATGAGTGACTCCAATGGATGGATAGGCCTTAATCCTTCTGTTATATAGACCTGTGCCTTGTCATAGAAAAATAGCCAGTGTGGTCCAAACACTGATCTCAGTGTCTTTGGTAAGCCATAAATCATCTACAGCTCTCATTAATATTCTGGCATGTAGCCTACAGAAGTACATTTATTTTCTCTCTCACCACCTAGGAATTGTTCCATATAAATGTGGGTAGACCCAAGAGGGCTGATGCTAAAAATCAGGATGTCCGTTGGACATTAAACTGACATTAAATATCATCTTCCTTTTCTGTCTTCCCTCCCTTAGTCATCACTATATTTTTCCTCTACAATACGGTCACAGTGCTTCCTCTGTGAACGAAGCTGCTGGCTTTCTGAGTCTCTGGTAATCTCCCCATTACCAACACCCCCGCAGCACATAATAAATAGCTTTTGAGAGCCTGGCGAAAAGGAGTGCGGGATGCCTGAAAATTGGGCAACCAGAATTCTCTTGTGTGCATATTTATGCTACCACCAGCCCCACAAAACCCCTTGGAAACTGCCAATTGCTGTGCTTCTTTGCATGTATGCATGTGGGTCGAGATCTGGTCTATGTGCAACAGGAACCTTCACCCTTCACTCTCCCAAAATGTAGATGCTGTGGGAGAATTTAGTCCAAACATGAGGACTGGCCATCATATGAAGAGAGTGATTTTGTGTTTTGTCCATTGAAGACTTTCCTTTGTGCTCTATCAAAAACCTGACAAACACTGAAAAGGAGGATGGTGACAGTATGAATGGATGAACAACCAGATAAATGAATGTAAAGGCTTGTCCTGGGGTCTCTCTCATGTGTTTTTCTCCTGGCAGAGATGTCCAGGTGTTCCTACAGCGTGTTCCTGAGCTGTTTATCCACGTCTTTTTGAAAATATCTTAGTTCAAAGTGACGCAGCTTCGCATTTTCTTTATGTGTATAATCAAATGCAAACAATTAAGATTGCCTAACTGAACTCTGTGCCAACAGGTAACTACAGTTCAAAGGACCTTTTACTCAGTTAACAGGTTGGACAGCATTTCCTCCACACCCTTCGAACAAAGTTATGGTGTAACATCTAACAGAACTTTCTTGTCAAAACCTCCAGTTCTAGGGTGAGCCCTTGGGCCAATTGCCTGAAGCCCCAGGTCATGAAGGATACCTCTGGGCTGAGTAGAAAATCAATGCATGACATGGAAAGTTCAACTGAAAAAGTGGGAATGCATCCCTTTCAGGCTCCATGCAAGAGCTGTTGCCAGTTCTGTGTGTGTCAGCTGGGAGCTAACAAAGCAGTATCACCTTGCAATGAAGACAATCTTATCAAGGACTACCAACTAATTTCTATTCCAGTTATGTTGCTGCAATTTTTATCTCATTATTCTCAATGACACCGGGCAGAGGAGGTGTTAATAGAAAGGAAGATTGTGTTTCTAGTTACAGCTTAACACAATAAAGAAGAGAGAGTGGATTTTGTTCCAAGCTTTGCCATAGATCTGGGTTGTTTAACATACCTTTGCCGCAGGGCTTTTAATCTGCAAAGTGGTGTGAGCAGTTACACTTAGCTGTGAATCTAAAATCATTACTATATTTAAAGTGCTTTTTCTGGAAGATAGTGCTGGTGCATAAATATCATTGCAGTGCAGGTGGCTTGGCTATACTTGTCATAGGAGAGATCACCTCCAAGTGTCTGCTCAGATGCTGTATTTCAGAGATTCACATAATAAGGTTTCTGCTCATTATTCATGTGGATTGCTGCATTTAGTTTAGCTAGGGCTGGAGGTGATATCTGGCCAGACAGGTTTCTCATTGACTGCATGAAACCTGATTCTTTGAAGAAAGGAGAGCAGCAGGGTCTTGGCCAAGGTGCTCTTCAACTCCCAGGTTCAAATCCAATGAAGTTAGTAGAAACCTCATGGCTTTCTTGCCATCTGGCAGCCAGTTGGGAGCTTATATGCACTGCATGGGTGAATTTTACTATCAAGTTGCAGGACAAGTGATTTCATCAGTGCTAAGGACAATCTGGGAAAAGTGAAGAAAACGGAATAATCTGTATTAACCTAGGGCAGTGGTTTGGTACTTTAAAGGAGTGATGTGTGAGAGAGGAATGAATTAACTCTTAATCTCATAGCTCCCTTTTTTGACAGAGGAGGATAGACTTGTTGACAGATGAACACCAAGGTTTCTTCCTGGGAAATCAAGTAGGTCAAAGTCTTCTATCGGCTCTGTGGTCCTTTCCATGAGACTGGATGACGGTTCTGATGCATCAGGAAAACTCACGATTCCAATCACACATTTTCTTTGGTTTGCTTGAGAAGACAGGTTAACCTCCTTTTATTGGAAAAGGTTTCTTTTGTCTTCATACTCACAGAAAAGATGGCTGCGAATACACGAGAGAGGCAAAGCGATGGTTTGCCAGCGTAGCCAAGGCACCTGCAAGATGTAAAAATGTCCAGTGACTCATGGATGCAAAGCGACATTATAAAACCTCTACTAACCACGTGCAGGCTTCAGAAGGGTTTTTACCCTTGAAGAACCTGAACTGGAGTCCTGACACCATTCAGCTCCGGCCTTGTATCACCTCATGGTTTTCAAACTGATGTTATGCCTCTGCTGGTGCCCATTTTACAGTCACCCACGGCTATTTTCTAGCAATTCCTCATTTTTCCTCTTCCCTCAGCACAGCTGAGGACTCCTGAAGACCACCCCGGTGCAGCAAGGCTGCCGTTGTCACGGCCTGTGATTGGCTGAAAGCACCCCATGTGACCACGGAAGCCTTTTTAGCCGATGGGCCTGGATGTCCCAGAGTCAGTGGTGGTGTCTGGGCTCAGGTTGTAGGTATGTGTGTTAGGGGCTGTTGTGTTAAATCGTATTTACTGTAGAAATAAGCAGTCTGGCTGCTCAGGAGGTGGGAGAAGTGAAGTACCGGTTGTCCCGGCCTGTGATTGGCTGAAAGCACCCCATGTGACCACGGGAGCCTTTTTAGCCGATGGGCCTGGATGTCCCAGAGTCAGTGGTGGTGTCTGGGCTCAGGTTGTAGGTGTGTGTGTGTTAAGAGCTGTTGTGTTAAATCGCGTTTACTGTAGAACTAAGCAGTCTGGCTGCTCAGGAGGTGGGAGAAGTAAAGTACTGGCCTTGTCCTCTTATGCTGAGAGACATACTCAAGGCACTGGAGAAGGTCCCTTCGCTGGTGGAGCCTGCATGGGAAGTACCCAGGACAGTAGGTAAGGCTCTGTGTGCTTTTTGGGTTTGTTTATTTGCATGGTGTTGGCTTGCTGGTGCTAAAAGTGGTCGCAGCATGTGTGTGTGAGCATATGCTTGCTTTGCCCTCTAGGTGCTTGGAGAACTGGATGGTCCATCTGTGTTTGGAGTTCCTGGCATTTATTTCTGTGATGTTTGTTTGCTTTCTTTGACTGTGCTTTCATTATCCATCATAGTTTCCTGTTTGTCTCAACTGTTGTGCTCAGGGATGTGGTCTGGAGGCAGACTTAGAGCTGGTTCGATGGTTGGACTTAGTGATCCTAAAGGTCTCTTCCAACCAAAGCCATTCCATGCTTTACTTCCCTGGGAACATATAGTACCTCTTTTTGTTGTTGCAACAACTTATTTTAGGCAGGGGGCTGTGTTTGTGGTGTTTATCTGGAACTGAATTATTGTGAGGTCAGCAAATATAAATGATGCTAAGAGAGAGGCCTAACTACAATATGCATGTGTTTCCTGATGTCTCGGCACAGTCCTGGAGCTGCTTTTCTTTCTGCTTGTTTGGTTTATGTGTCTCTTTACATTTCACCTTGAGTTTGTGGTTATAGAAGCAGAACTTGATAGATGCAGCTGGTGTGATTCTTCCACATGAAATTTCAGAGTGGGAGTAGAGCTGCTGGGCACTTTCAGGTGGAATTGGATGTTCTAAGCCAAGGTCAGAGCTCCTGGAATTGTGAAAAAATGACAGAGCGTTTGCATGAAACCAAGCAGTAAATCATGAGCAGTGGGGAAAAAAAAAAAAGAAAGGAAAAGAAAACAAGTCCTTGAAACCACTGTTATCCACATTCCTTCAGTGTTAGCAAAGAAGAATTCAACTCGTGATTGTGTAACTGGGGAAACTGAGGCAGGGAGTGACCAAGACCACATATGAAATCATTGAAAGAGCTTGGAGTGTCATCTAAGGATTCTGGGTGTGACTTCTGGCTAGAACTGATGATTTTGAGTGTCTCAGTGTGAGAACTCTATTAGAGCCTCATATGTGGTGTTTTTATTTTTTGTGGGATTTTTTTGTGTTGTCCTCTCCCCGCCCCAGATGTTCACTCCTGTCTGTAAGGTACAAGGTACCTTTCCAGTGCGCAGTTGTGAGTGCTGTAGAAGTGAATTGTCTGGAATAATATGTGGTTTTAAGAAATCCTTACCTTGCATCCAGCTTCTTGGTTAGTAGGTCGAGAGAGGTTCTCCTCCCCCTCTACTCTGCCCTGGTGAGACCGCATCTGGAATATTGTGTCCAGTTCTGGGCCCCTCAGTTCAAGAAGGACAGGAACTGCTGGAGAGAGTCCAGCGTAGGGCTACAAAGATGATGGAGGGAGTGGAGCATCTCCCTTCTGAGGAGCGGCTGAGGGAGCTGGGGCTCTTTAGCTTGGAGAAGAGGAGACTGAGGGGAGACCTCATTCATGTTTATAAATATTTCAAGGGTGAGTGTCACGAGGATGGAGCCAGGCTCTTCTCGGTGACAAACAATGATAAGACAAGGGGTAACGGACACAAGCTGGAACACAGGAGGTTCCACTTCAATTGGAGAAGAAACTTCTTCTCAGTGAGGGTGACAGAGCCCTGGCCCAGGCTGCCCAGAGAGGTTGTGGAGTCTCCTTCTCTGCAGACATTCAAAACCCGCCTGGACGCCTTCCTGTGTAACCTCATCTGGGTGTTCCTGCTCCAGCAGGGGGATTGGACTGGATGAGCTTTGGAGGTCCCTTCCAATCCCTGACGTTCTGTGATTCTGTGATTCTTCCTTGAGCAAGAAGGGCTACCTATGGGAAGTACTTCCACCTGTACGTATGCCAAAGCTATAACCTCATGCAGAGAAACCTGCTTAGCTTTTGTCTGCTGCAATGCACAGGTGAGAATGGGCTTCTGAGTACATGACTTAAGACTTCTAAAATATGAATGGCTTATGCAAGGAACAGCCGATGTAGCTACAAACAAGCAAGAGTGTTCTTTCCCTGTGTAACCAATGCATGTTGTTGAAACTGAGGTCTTACTTTAAGAAAACGGCAGATTGGACTTTGAGAGGGATGAAGAGAAGGTAAACCTTAGCATGTTTCACGTGTTAATTGGACTATCCCAGAGATGCATCTTGGTTAACAGTTTTGGCTGTAATAGGTAACAGGAGGCTGAACTCATTAAGAACTCGATGTACAAGTTTATTAAAACACCAGTAACCAGTTGTCTTTCTCCAGTAAAAATGTCTCGTCTTTCATCACGCTTTATAGCGCACGTTGGGACACAGTTGAGAACACGCCGCTGTTCTTGTTCAGGGAGTGTTCCTGGGAATGGGAAAGCTCTATTGGGATTAATCACGGGTGGTTAGGTGTCTGATGGCCTCTGCAGCTCTTTAGATCTGAGATCCGCAGCAGTAGCTGATGCAAAAGCGGTGTGTGTGTGATGGTGAGTAAGAACTGGCATGGGAGGGTGTGTGTACAGATGTGTACGTGAGTTCTCCTTTCCCAGCCTTGCAGCTTCTGACTCTGACCAGGTTATGTCTCAGTGCTGTCTGCATGATCGCTCACTTTTTGTCCTCAAAACCAGCGTTACTCAGCATTTTCTGAGCTTTTTTTAGGAACTGTGGTGAGCTACAGTTGTCAGGAGTGTGTGTGTGTAGAAATAATACGAGTAAAATCATCACCCCGAAAGGAAGATTGAAACTCATAGGTTTTTTTTTGTTTGGTTTTATGAGCAAAAAAAGGATGCATTAAAAAAATTAACTGAACAGTGGTGGGAATGTGATTAGTGAAATCTTTGTTTGCTCTGTGTGTGTATGTATTTGGGTGATTTTAAGTGATGGGAGGAGAAAACACACTGAACCATCTCTTTTTAGAAGTGTCCCAGTGCCTGTTTCAGATGTAGGCCTGCTTACTGGTCTATTCAGTCCTTCCTCTGGAGAGTTTTATGAAAGGTCTTAATTTCTCAGGCATCTCTCTTTATGCTGTTCCATGTGTGTATTGTGAGAGAGAAAGAGCTTGTTGTCAAATGTCTAAAAATCTGTTTCAAAGTGGAGTAAGAAGCATGAGGCATCTTTCTGTTCTGCATCTGTACAGCTGCTGCTCAGCAGGGCTGCCATGACTTGAGGTCGTTGTTCTCTGTATCAATGCAAAAAGCTAGTGAAATGAGCTGCTGCCCAGAGCAGGCCAAATTCCTAAATCTGACCAATGTTAAAGAGCGAGGCTCTTTAAATGCGAAGTAGACCACCTGTCTATGTGTTGTGCCAGGTTTCTGAAAGACCGGCAATACAACTCAAATTGTGGAACAGTCTAAACATTGCATAGATAAGTTTGCCGTATAGAATCATGAAGGTTGGAAAAGACCTCCAAGATCATCAAGTCCAAGTGTCAACCCAACCCCACCATGGCCACTAAACCATGTCTTGAAGTGCCACATCCACACATTTTTTGAACTCTTCTGGGAATGGTGACTCCACTGCTTCCCTGGGCAGCCCCTTCCAGGGCTTGACCACTCCTTCAGTAAAGAATTTTTTCCTGATATCCAATCCAGCCCTCCTCTGGCACAACTTGAGGGAATTTCCTATTATCCTATTACTAGTTACTTGGGAGAAGCTCTACACCCTCCTTTCAGGTAGTTGTAATGGGCAGTCAGGTCTCCCTCAGCCTCCTCTTCTCCACACTAAACAACCCCAGCTTCCTCAGCTGCTCCTTGTAAGACTCTTTCTCCAGACCCTTCACCAGCTTCATTGCCCTTCTCTGGACATGCTCCAGTGCCTCAATGCCCAAACTGAGGGGCCCAAAACTGAACACAGTACTGAAGGTGTGGCCTCACCAGTGCCGAATACAGGGACACAATCACTTCCCTGCTCCTGCTGGCCACACTATTTCTGATACAAGCCTAGATGCTGTTGTCCTTCTTGGCCACCTGGGCACACTGCTGGCTCATGTGCAGTTGCTGTCAACCAGTACCCCCAGGTCCTCTTCTGCCTGGCAGCTCTCCAGCCACTCATCCCTAAGCCTGTAGCATCCATGGGGTTGTTGTAACTGAAGTGCAGGACCTGATACTTGGCCTTGTTAAACCTAATACTGTTGACCTTGGCCCATCAATCCAGCCTGTCCAGGTCCCTCTGCAGAACTTTTCTACCTTATGTGAAACTTCCTACCTTGTGTGAAACTTTTGAGCTATGATGAAGCCGTAAAAAAATCCTGCCGTGTGAGTCATGCTGTCTGGGAAGGGAGCAATTGGATGATATCAGTTGTATTGACTCCTGAAACCATCCTGCTTCTGCTTGTCATACCGTAGGGCCAGGTACTTGCGGTGAGACACATGCATTTCAAAAGCCTAAATAGGCTGTATGTTGCAGTCAGCTGTTTTATTCGTGTTTTTGGAAGGTGTCTTTATTGAGACTCACTTTAACATGGTGAGTCCCTGTAGTAATGATTCACGTGAAGGCAGCTGTAGATCCTTGATCCCCTTTGAATACTTGTTTGGTTCCTGATGACTTTTAAGAATAGACTGTGGGGTGATCAAAGCTTAGCCCAGGCTGAGTGGTATGGAGGAAGGAGATATTGCTAACTAAATGCCATGCTATTAATTGCTGAGCAGGTGTCTCCCAGACTGTAGAAACAGCCTTTTTGTACGGCTGCCTCTGGGATGCAGGGTGCAGCTGAGTAGACTCCAGCCTGACAAAGTGAGAAGGTGGCCACAACACTCATTTAAAGTTGCTGCTTCAATACCTGAGCTGATATTAGCAATGCTCTAGGCTTGTGTTTGCCATCGGAATGCTTGTCCTTCCTAAGTTCCCATTTCTGTGATTAACCCTTTGGCTTTTTTGCTGTATCATGTACTATTCTATGCCAACCTTGTTTAAGAGCACTGGATAGATGCAGGTAGAAATGAAAAGCTCTTCAGGCTGCATTTTTTTCACTGAAGTAGAGAACCAAATTAAACTGGTTTTGCAGATCCATCCAGTGTGGCATTGCCCTTTAGAAACATGTTTTTTTCCCCTGCAGTTTCTGCTCCAACTGTGTGACCTTATTCTGCTGGCTGCTGTGGAGGGAGATGCTTCCCACCCTGCACTTTTAGGAGGCCATGGGCTTGGGCCCTGATTCTGCAAATGGCAGTGTCCTTGCTGTAGTTTCCATGAGCGTGCATGGAAACTTGCTGGTTTCTGTACTGAAATTAAGTACAGATGTGTATGTGTGGAATTGGGGCCTGAGAGCAGAAGCAGAATGTCCCAGAGAGTGTGTGCTTTTCACTTTTAACCCTCTATGTGTGTGTGTGCGCTTTGAATTTGTTCTTGAAATGCATTCACTTTGCTGTATCTGCTTGGGAATCCTTTTGCAAGGAAGAAAAGGAAGAAGAGAAATGTTTTAGGTTGTGATAGTTGCTTTTCACAGGGGGTGTGATCGGTTACTAATTTGACAAGGTAATCATGTCTGTCTTACAGGGTCATGTCCAAGCATCCCTTGGTTTATAGGGTATGTATGGGCACAGATCTTCAATGTCAACAAAACAGTGGGTCTCTTGAGGGCACCTTGGATGTCTGATGAAGGGGTCTTCCAAGTCCTGTCTGAAGGAAATTTATGAAGGTGTGGAGCCAGTGTCATTCTGCAGTGTGAGAGACTTTGAAAACTGTATGTGTCTGTCTTGTGTAGGTGACAAATGGATTTCATGGGTGTAGAGAGACTGTGTACTCAGGGTCTACACCTCAAAATGTTTCTGGAGCTGCAGAAACAACTGAAGGAAAGCTTAGGATGCTGGGATAAAGCTCTGAAGTAGAAGACTGGCTTTCAGTACAGTTTTGTAGTTGGGGAAGTATTGATTTGGCCACAAAGTCCACTGACCTTTGGATCTGCTCTCCTTAGAGTGTGTTATGTCCAACCACAAGTCTTCAAATTATGTAGAGGAGTAATTTTCCCAAACAGTCTGCTTCTGTTTTCTAATGACCTATAAAGGCAAAGTGAATGGAGAGAGTCCAGCGTAGGGCTACAAAGATGATGGAGGGAGTGGAGCATCTCCCTTCTGAGGAGCGGCTGAGGGAGCTGGGGCTCTTTAGTTTGCAGAAGAGGAGACTGAGGGGAGACCTCATTCATGTTTAGAAATATTTCAAGGGTGAGTGTCACGAGGATGGAGCCAGGCTCTTCTCGGTGTCAAACAATGATAGGACAAGGGGTAACAGACACAAACTGGAACACAGGAGGTTGCACTTCAATTGGAGAAGAAACTTCTTCTCAGTGAGGGTGCCAGAGCACTGGCCCAGGCTGCCCAGAGAGGTTGTGGAGTCTCCTTCTCTGCAGACATTCAAAACCTGCCTGGACGCCTTCCTGTGTAACCTCATCTGGGTGTTCCTGCTCCGGCAGGGGGATTGGACTGGATGAGCTTTGGAGGTCCCTTCCAATCCCTAACGGTCTGGGATTCTGTGAATGTAGGAAGTAAAATGTGCTTAGTTTCATGGGGACAACAGCAGGACAGATGGCTGGGGGTGGATCACTTGCTGCAGACCTGAGAATGCCAGCTTCTGTATGGAGATGCACACTAAGAAAGCGCTCGATCAATCTCGCTGGAGGTCAGTGAGCTGCTGTGGGAACTCGGCTGCGTTTGTGAACATGTGTTGTCTCTGCAGATGTCTGTGCAGGAGAGATTATTCTTTGCATAAACACCTTCCCTCTCAGGCAAAGCACGCAGTTTGTGCTCAGACAAGTATTTGCAACTCTCCCATTTAGTAATTGATTTGTTTCAAAAAACATTGTCATGCAGCTGTGGAGAAGAAGTAATGCCATCCACCCATAAATCAAGGGCAGCAAACAGTCCCTGATCTCTTCTGGTTAAAAAATGTTTGTTCAAGAGGCTTGGCAGCTACGTTCAAATAAAGATCTTTACAAAAGCATGGACTGGGTGATGACTGGTGTGGAGTATTTGGTATTTTGGTTTGTTTTGTTGGGGGTGTTTTGGTTTTGTTGGGGTTTTATTTGCCTGCTTTCCTTGTACCCCTTAACCTGCATGCATGCTGTACCCTGCCCTTTATGTGCATATCTGTAAAATATCAGGCTATTGCACTTAAATGGCATATGTTTAAGTGGCTGGGACAAATAAGGGTAATGATTTCTTTAAAGGCAAGGAGAGAGCTCGTTGGAGTTGCCCTTGATTTGTCTCCTTTGTACCACTGGAGCTGAAATTTTCTGATTCCTCCTGGACAGGGCACTGGGAGAAGGACTCATCAGGTACCTGTATTAATTTACTTGGGCTATGTTTAGTGCAAGACAAGAACACCAGCATGACAAGATGGTTTGAGAAAGCTGATCATAGATCAGTAAGGGGATAGCACAGACTGTCACTTATGTGCTGCAGTCTGCACCACTGAACGGATCCTGTGTGTGGACCTGCAGGTGAAGGACCTCCCAGCATGGTCTGCTTCCCAGTGCACCCATTCTTTCCAGTCATCTTATGCATATAATTGAGTGGCTTGTCTTTTGCTGGTTTTTTTTCCTAAATAAAATGAGGATATTTCCTGTTAATCGCAGCAAAGTCCAGCAAGACCTTCCCAAAATGGTCTCTTAGCTTGGCTTTTGTCTATGGTATTTCTAGTGTGTCTACAGAGACTTGTTAACTGAGTTGGGTCCTAATTTGTTAGGTGCAATGCTTTGTATTGCTGCTTGCTGCTGAAGTCTTTGTACTGCTTGGACATCTGGGGCTGTTTTGAGTGGTGGAAGATTTTGAGCTGGGTTTAGTGCAGGAGCAGATTTCGCATTGAGATAGAACTATATTGTATGGGTTTTGTACTTGAGAAGCAAAATGACCACATACAACCTGAAGGTAATTTAACTTGGATGTGCAAGAACTGTATTGTCTTGAGTGGGAGCCAGGATTTCTACAAGGAGCTCAATAGACTGTAGCTGTTCAGCTCACCTGAGAAGAGGTGTAGGATGTGTTTTTGGTTGGCCAAACTAGTCTGAGTAATGCCTGCTCCTCTCCCATAGTGCCTGTGCTGGGTTGTGCCAATGTGACAGTTTGTAGGGCTCCAGTGTAAATCTGATTACTGATATGAACCAGGCCAAGCAAGCCCATGTAGAGGAATATTAGGCATGAAGGGCAAGACTGTCCTCAGCAGCAAAGGCAGTTTATGAAAGTGTGGTGGTGGTATTTCACCTCATTCTGAAAATGCCTCGTTCAGGGCATGACAACTCCATGGCCACATGAGGGATGGGATTCCTCATGGTGCTGACGCTCGGCTCGGAGCAAAGGATTTCCCTTGGAGCAAGCAGACAAGCTTATGCAGAGCTTCAGCGTGCTTTAGAAGGTATAATACTCTTTCAGGTGATCTGCTTTTGTTAGTGAATTCTACTGGGCTCTTCCTTAAGCTGTTGGGTGCAGGATGATGTTTCAGACTCACGAAATAGCCACCCCAGTAAAGCTGTGGCACGTGTAAAGCACAGGAATGCTGATTTGTCTCTTCTGCCTCAGCACAAGGAATCAGCCCAGAGGAAATGAGATACGAGATGCTTTCAAAGACCAAACAAAAGGCAGCTGAAATAGGAAAAATTGTGGCCTGTGCATCTTTTCTGTCTCCCGCTTAAGGTTGAAACCGTGGCCACTTTGAAGGCAAGAAGACTTTAACACCACAACTGAGTTCTTAATCTGGGGAGGTGTATTCTGAGGAATATTTTGTGTACACTACTACAAGACCAAATCTTTTCTGTTCTGAATTAGCACAACTCCACCAACTGGCTGTGTCTCAGTTCAGATTTGCATGCATCTCCCCTCTCCCCGTTTTACACATCACTGTATCTCCATCTTACTGGATCTGTCAGTGCCAGAGAGAAAGGAGTCAAAAGTTAGCGGGATGTTTTTGTAGTGGCTGTTTGAGTGCTGAACATCAGAAGCTTCTCTGACTGTTTTAAAATCTAAGTAACTTACTTTGTAGCATCTGTCATTGATTATGCAGTGCATTCTTTGCAGCACTTAAAATGTAAAATACACTGGACACAGTAATTTATTGCCTGTACCAGCAATTACATGTTTAGCTGCTGCTGGAATGGGAGTGGATTTGTGTGTACTGTGTAGTACTATGGAGTACTGCGTCCTATACATTAGATTACTTAACACTCCTGTTTAGCAATGCTCGGTTGAGCAATAAGATGAAAAGCAGAACATGATGAGATCTCTTTACGTATGGTTTAAAAACCTCTAAAGCTGGAAGACAGAGTGGTTATCTTACATTTAGAGTGACCTGAGTCATCCTAAAGAATGCTGACTACCAACCTACTCGAACTGTAGTCATGTTGTAGAGTTTACTGAATCAGGACTTGTCTGTGGATACCCTTGTCTGTGTGAGTAATTGCGCTGAAGTTATTAACAAAGTGTTATTAAAGTACAGCTTCTGGGAATTGGGTCAGATCAGGCCTTGGTATCTTATTGTATGGTGTGTTATTGTACTGTAACATGTTGTTTTATTAAACATAGAGGTGTACCGATAGCTTTCAGTGCTATTATAGCTGTGATTAGTGGCAGCTAATATAAACATCCCATATAAACATCAGTCTTCCATGTGGATTTTCTGGATAACTCTCCTGTTGGCTGTTCCCAGAGTGTCTCATATGAGAGGTGTCTTGCCACTGCCGAGCCAGACAGCTGTGGGAAAACACGCTGAAAAAGCACCTTTATATTAACACAGTAGGCAAGTGTCTTTGCCTGTGATGCAAAGGTCAGAACTTTTAAATCTTTCGATTAATGGGCTGAGATGTTAGTAAGCAACCAAAGAGTGGTCAAGTCTGATAGGAGAAAGTATAGTGCAGCTGTGGTTCGAAGCCATTAAAATGTTTGTTTGTATGCATAAAGCTCCACTCTAAGTTTTCAATGCTGCAGAAGGAAGTTGTGTAACAAGTCCTGTCCTGCTCAGGCTTGCATGCCTTGGGTAAGGTACCAACCACCCCAATGTCCCTCTGACTTCAGGCTGTCCTGGCTCAGCCTTCCATCCCTCCTCCTGTTTGGTGAAGGCTCAGCCCTGCAGAAAGAGATGCCAAAGGGTCTCTTTGGTACACAAGGGTTTGGGGTCTTTCTCTGAAAAAAATGTTTATGCCGGGGGGTAAAACAGGAAGGCTTTTGTTACGTTGTTTTGCCGTGTGCTAGTTAATTTGTGACAGCAGTTACACAACTGTAACCCTGCTGGGTTTCTGGTGAAATGTATGGTTGGATCTCAGTTTGCCTCATGTGTCTCTGCGTGTTTGAGCTTCTGTTGATAAAAGTAGGCTCCAACAGTGCTCATTGCCCGAGTCTTGTGTTCAGTCAGCTGCAGGTGTATTTTAAAAACCTGAAGCTGGATTCTGCTTCTCTGTGAGGCTCTGCAGCTCAGAATAGCTCAGCTGATTATCAGAGTGGCTGAGACCAAAGCTCTTGTCCACAGCACAGCGAGCAAAGGGGTTACAGGAGCAACTGAGAGGGCCAGATTGTCACTGTGACCTTGCTTGATCACTCTTGTGTGGAAGTGGCTTTTGTCAGGCAAATGAATTCAAACACTGACAGATAACCAACAGCTAGGAAATCACACCCAGTTTTTGCTTAACCTGTTGTTTCGGGGGTCTGGCTCGGAGTTGTCTCACTCCTCTGAAATGAATACTGCTCAGGTCAAATAGCTTGGCTCCTTGTTCCCGCTTGGTAATTTTGGTCTGTTTGCAGTTGCCATGAGGCTTGCTCCAGTACTGCTTTGAATTTCTTGAAAACCAAAGTGAGGTGTATGAGTTG
>NW_010171670.1:35477-39196 GCF_000695765.1 Mesitornis unicolor | reverse complement strand
GGAAAGGTTATAGAATTTGATGTGAGAACATGTTAAGGGAGCGAGCACATAATTTTCTGTTGGA
The DNA here is from genome assembly GCF_000695765.1 of Mesitornis unicolor. Lineage (NCBI taxonomy): Eukaryota > Metazoa > Chordata > Aves > Mesitornithiformes > Mesitornithidae > Mesitornis > Mesitornis unicolor. Next base: position 39,132 of record NW_010171670.1, on the reverse strand, counting down.
TATGCAGTTTCATGAGGTTACCCTACCTAGTGCAGAGCAAGGGAGGGCTGAACTGAACTGGATCATAAAGGCTGCTTCATTCTTGAGCCTGCCTTATGGCTGATGTTCAGATTCCTGCAGTGTGCAGAGCCTTTGTAGCCACTGAGAAGTAGGGCTTGCCCTCCAGAACTACCATGTGCAAAATGTTCCAGAGACACACAATTCTCTGTAACTGTAGTGATAGTTTGTGCATTGTGACATTTGTTTGCTGCTCCTCTTTCTTATTTTTTTCTTTCATCAGAATCACAGAATCTCAGGAGTTGGAAGGGACCTCAAAAGCTCATCCAGTCCAACCCCTGCCAGAGCAGGATCACCAGAGCAGGTCACACAGGAACACGGCCAGGTTGGCCTTGAATGTGTCCAGAGAAGGAGACTCCACAACCTCTCTGGGCAGCCTGGGCCATGCTCTGTTACCCTTACAGTAAAAAAGTTTTTCCTCATGTTCACATGGAGCCTCCTGTGCTCCAGCTTGGGACCATTGCCCCTTGTCCTGGCATTGGACATAACAGAGCAGAGCCTGGCTCCTTCCTCCTGACACTGCCCTTTACAAATTGATAAACATGAATGAGGGCACCCCTCAGTCTCCTCTGCTCCAAGCTAAAGAGCCCCAGCTCCCTCAGCCGCTCCTCATAAGGGAGATGCTCCACTCCCTCCATCATCCTTGTTCTTGCACTGTTGCTTAATAAACTCAACAAATCTGCCTGCCTTGATTCTTCTAATGGAAATTGGTGAGGCAAAATTGCTTTCAAGAAGTAGTGCTGTCTTACACAAACCTGGTCTTCCTATTGCATTCATTACTTTACCTTCACATGCCTTGACCCCTCAACTATGCGTGTTCCTCCACTTCTCCATAGAGCCTTGATGCCTTCTGCTCTGCTTTTCTCCTTAGCTGAACAGACAAAGCTAGAATCTTGCCTTAATCTGATCAGGGAGATGGTGGGATGTTTAATAGCTGTTTAGAGCCTCTCTGAAAGGCATTAGCATCCAGACAGAGGAAAGGGATTGCTCATGGAGCAGCCAAGATGAAGGCTATAACTTGAAGGAGGAGTTGGTTACAAATAGATTGAGCAATGGAAAATGAAGGATGTACATGTAGAAAAAAGCTTCCTGGCAGTTAACTACTTGAGGTTGTTACCACCTCACAAGAGGTAAGATGGACTTGGTTAAACTAGATGCATACCTAGGACCAGACTGTAAATGTAGGATCCGAGAATGAAGTTTTCCAGTGTCCAAGTGTTTCAGTCCAGGAGGTTGGTTCAGATCTTTCTCTTCAACACTGGACGTCATGTATTTTTTTTCCCAAGCAGCACATTCCTAGTGCTGTGTTGCTGCTGCAGTGGGATGAGTGACAGAGAAAGGAGGCTCTCCTGTTGGATTTCCACCTTCTCTCTCATTTCTCAAACCTGATGCAACCCTAAAATGAGAGATCGCAATGGGACAGGATGGTAATGAGTTGTCTGAGCAGCTTCTCCATAGACTTGAGCCTGTTGTTGATATACCCTCTTTCTTGAGTGACAAAGGCACATCAGCTTTTCCAAGATGAAATATAATGTAAACTTTCCAGCCAAACTAACTCAGTGATAAACCAGGACCTTGTTCTTGCTCTATTTTTATATTTGCAATTGGTAACGTAACAGCATGACAGTTACCCAAAAGCTTAAAAAACATGCAGCCCTTTTTTGTAGCAAAGACAAGGAATCCATAGGCAGAAATCACCTGATTTCTATGGAAGGCTGCTGCATTAGGTCCTATTTTGTTATATACTGGCTGCCAGCGTTATCTCTGGGTAACTCAGGCTCTGTTTTTCTACATGATGTGATTTCACAGTGGTCCGTCTTGGAATTGCAACCAGCCAAAAGGAAGCCAAGACTCATCTTTTCTAGTGATGGGTGATGCTGATTATTCCCTCTAGGATGTGACCTTAGAAAGGGAGAGTGAAGCCAGAAAAATACAGAATTGGGTCCCTTGTTTTTCCAACCAAACTTGAAGCTGGCACCGTCTTCCCCAGAGTGTAACGTTTGCAAATGCGTATTTTGAGAAGTGGCCTCAAGCTGTGCCTGTGGGCTTGCAGGGCCTGCTGGAGGCTGCTGTGGAGGGGGCGATGTGTCCCTTAGTCTCTAAACCTCTGCTCAGCTGCCACCGGGGACACCTCATCTGGGTGTGAGGGCATGTTTTGGATGTGTCTGTGATTTTCTTGCAAATGAGCAGACCTACTGCTGTTTGTGGATGTTGCTGTTTATTGCTGTTGACTTCTCCTCCTGCTTTGTCATTTGAGACTGGAGTCAGTGTGTGTTTCTCCAGACCATCAGTGATCACCTCCTGGGTTTCTTGAATGGGGTGCTGCTTCTGTGCATCACTGTCATTTGAGGCAGCTAATGGTGCAGATATCTTACTGGAAGGTAAGGCTTCCCATTGCTTGCCAGGGGAATGAAAAACCAGGAGGATTTCCAGCAAATGCAGCCAGTTGAAGGAAAAGTGTTAGGAGCTATCACAGTTGTGGTGTTCTTTAAATGTATTTTACAGCATCTGCTCCTGTCATTCCCAAATCACGTGTCGGGCTTGGATGTGCCTTAAGGTGTGATCATTTGAACATAACAAATCTGGGCTTCCTTCTGTTTTCTCTTGATACCCTCAGACTGACAGCTTTGAGAGACTGAATACAAGTGTGAGCTGTGTGGCACCACTGGTGTGATACGGGGTATGAGCCAGCTAGGGGTAACAGGGTAAGCCCTCACCCTGAAATACCCCAAAATACCATCATCTGCTCACCTCCTGCTTCTACCCCCAGTAACTGACCTCCTGGAAAGTGCACCAAGAGTGGGGAGTGAGGAAGAAGTGAGGGTATGGACCTCTTCTGCTGTACTTGGAAGTGGGCATATGTGTAGGGCAGAAGAGGTTATATACTAAGTTCAGTTTTCTCTGTTGGCTTATTGCCCCTTAACACGAGGGTTGTAACCTTTCAAGATTATCAGTGTTCAGGCAGTAAGAGCTGGCTGGATGCCTTACTGAGGGTGTACAATGGAGTAATAATGGTCAGTAAGAGAAAAAGGTGAAAAGAGTTAAATAGTGAAGGTCAACACTGGCTTTTAGTGGAAACTGCACACCACGTTTGGCAGTTCTGGTGTTGTCCAGGGAATAGGTAGAAATAATTTGCCTCGTGTGTGTCGCTGAGCTATTATTTTGGTGGTAAAGATACTGTTTTAGGTGATTTTTTTTCCTCTTCCCTTGTGTCCTCACCCCCTCAGTGCTACAAAGATAGCGGTTGACCTAGAGCATCCCCTCCTCTGTTCAGTTCGTATGCCATGGCAGATATTTATCTAATAGGCAGGAAGTGATGGAGTTAGTCCCCGATGAGCTGTCAGATTAACAGAAGCTGTTCAAGAGAAATCTGATTTACATGGGAGAAGCTGTAAAAGGGAGTAGGGGCAGAGAAAGGAGGGGATGGTTCAGGCTGGGATGAGATGCAGCTGCAGTGCTAAACAAAAAAGGGCAAAAATAGAGAGAGGCAAGCATCATTTAACATCTTTATCAATGATCTGGATGAGGGGATTGAGTGCTCCCTCAGCAAGTTTGCAGTTGACACTGAGTTGGGAGGGAGCGTTGATCTGCTGAGGGT
>NW_010171670.1:13234-35344 GCF_000695765.1 Mesitornis unicolor | reverse complement strand
GCTGGAAAGGACCTGGGGTGTTGGTGGACAGCAGGATGACCATGAGCCAGCACTGTGCCCTTGAGCCAAGAAGGCCAATGCCGTCCTGGGGTGGATGAGAAGGGGTGGTTGTAGGGCAGAGAGGTTCTCCTGCCCCTCTGCTCTGCCCTGGTCAGACCACATCTGGAATATTGTGTCCAGTTCTGGGCCCCTCAGTTCAAGAAGGACAGGAACTGCTTGAAAGAGTCCAGCACAGGGCCACAAAGATGATGGAGGGAGTGGAGCATCTCCCTTGTGAGGAGCGGCTGAGGGAGCTGGGGCTCTTTAGTTTGCAGAAGAGGAGACTGAGGGGAGACCTCATTCATGGTTATAAATTTGTAAAGGGTGAGTGTCAGGAGGAAGGAGCCAGGCTCTGCTCTGGGATGTCCAATGTCAGGACAAGGGGCAATGGTCCCAAGCCAGAGCACAGGAGGCTCCATGTGAACATGAGGAAAAACTTTTTTACTGTAAGGGTAACAGAGCACTGAACAGGCTGCCCAGAGAGGTTGTGGAGTCTCCTTCTCTGCAGACATTCAAAACCCATCCAGATGTGTTCCTGTGTGACCTGCTTTGGTGATCCTGCTCTAGCAGGGGTTGGACTGGGTGAGCTTTTGAGGTCCCTTCCAACTCCTCATATTCTATGATTCTAAGCATAGAGTGGTAAGAAAATCTTCTTACCCCTTAAACTTAAGAAGTTAAACTATTTCTGTTTTGGTCTAATAAAAGCTAGATCAAGAGGAAATGAATGCTAAGAGGTTTAGAAAGACAGACCTTGCTTTAGTATCAATAGGAAATCTGTAACTTTTGCAGCAGTAAAATTGCAGTCTGAGCAAGTTGTTTTTTTTTTTTTTTTTCCTTTTCCCTCCTTATGAACCCAAAACTGAACTAAACCAAAACCGTTGCATAGTTTGAGTAACCTGGAAGGACTGCTGGTTCCCGAAAGGGGGCCATGTTCTACTTTCCAGTAAACTGGCTGGAAGTCAGGAACCCTTAAGCAGATTTCTTTTTATACGTAAGCAGGTTAAAAAGGTTTGTTTTACCAGAACTAAACAGGATGGTTTTATCTGGAACTGAAGCTGAATCAGGACTACGCTGAAAGGGCAACCATTCAGCTTCTTGTTATGGATTTATTCTGTGACTAAATATCAAAACACCTCTATAGTTACAACCAGGACTGATGCAGAGAGGTGTTGGGTCTTGCTGTGGCTGCTCGGGCTTTCAGAGTGGGAATTATTTGACTGTCACCATCTCTTCAGGTGAATAAACTCACCTGTCCGCTTTCTGGGAACAAGATGGGTGCTTCTGGCAGACCAGAGCTTTGAGGGTAATCACGTGAAGTGAGAATCTCTTCTCTCCCACTAATTCCACTGCAGATTGTTGAAACCCCCACTCAAGAAAGGTGGAGGTGCAGTAACGTTGAACTTGAGGCAAGGCTTGCAGGTGGCAGAAGGAAGACTTTGATGGTGGGTGTTGTGGGGTCATCTGGTGTAGCCTGTAGGGCTGGAGTGCTCTCTGCTGTGGTATTGCAGCTCAGTGTAGCTATAAAGAAGGCGCTGGTTGAGTTTCAGTCATACTAGCCCTATGTGTTACCCTGGGCAGTGCATCTAACACAAAGGAGGTAGGGGAGCTTCAAAGGAGAATTATCTGGTGCAAAACCAAACCAAACCATTAGGGTATCAGACAGCTGCATTCCTGTCACACTATGCCATGAGTAAGATAAAAGAAAATGACCACGTTGTTTGGAGCAGTAAAGCTCTTCACCCCTCTCACCTTTCGCCACAGCTGCAACTTTTAGAGATGGCAGGGGGCTCCTTTTAAAGTGATGATGATCTTCTTCCGAACCTTCCTTTCCCTTTCTGCTCTTCCTTCCTGTTTAAGGGGCCTTCTCGCCACTTGCAGCGTCACCACTGAAGCAGAGTTGGTTACCTTGGAGCTTCCTTGTCTCTGAAACGAGATGCTTGTTCTTCAGGGAGTTGGAATGAATTATTTGGCTGCCTCAAAAGGACCATTCACTTGGCTGTTCACTCATTATGGGATGTGGAAAGAAAGATGGCTCTCTCCTGAGGAGAAGTTGGAGAAAACACTTTGAGGAGCTGCTGTGTGTGATACTGGAGAGTGCAATATTGGCATTTCCTTCCTGGTTGTAACAGTGGAATTTCCAGTAGTCTTTACAGGAACTGTTTGTGTAAAGGCCGTATTTAGAGTTTTGAAATGTATGTGCGTTTTGGCTATGACTTAATTTGTATTTTTAGGATGAGATCTTAAGTGAGGTAGGAGGAATCACAGTGATAAGGTCAGCGGATAGTTTGAGATTTGGAGCATGGTCTGTGTTTCTAATCCCAGACCCCTGCCTGGCCTGATTGTGATTTATGCAATCCCATTTTTAGTTCCCCTCTGTGTTTTCAGCTGCTTGGAGCACTCTTTGCTTTCTGGTAATGATCTGCTCTTGATTGTTTTAAAGGTAGAGGAGGAATTCCTGCATGGGGGAGTGCTTGCACAAGCACTCTAGAAAGAATGTGAGGGCATAGAGGAATACAAACTGTTAGTGTAAACACGAAGCTTTTTAACAGCTCTGTGCAGGATAAATCTGACAGTTTTGTACAACATTTGACTGAGTCATCCCCTGCACTAGTTTGGATACAACTACTTGTTGCCAATATCTAGTATCTAATTTGCTTCATATATTTTTGTTAGGGTTAGAATTCTAGCTCTATCTGGACCTGCTCAGAACTTGATTTTTTTTTCCAGTCTAATTTAGTACAATATAGTTAAAAATAAGTTAATTGTTCTCAAGGGTTTTATACACTGTCAGTGTTCCCATGCATCCCTGTTGACACTAAACTGAATCTGAATTGCTGAACTTTATGAGATGGACTTTAGACTGGAAGCAGCTGGAGGGAGTTCTCTTAATTTTGTCAGGTTTTTTTTTTAAAGGGAAAGAAGAAATTATTTTATCCTTTCTGCCACTTAAGCTTTAAGCAGTGACAATTTGGAACATATGGTAAGTGTGAGGCTCTAGTCCCTTTTGCTGAAGTGTTGTAGAGAAGATTGCATTAAGGTAAATACAAGGGTGAATCATGCAAAGAATCAAGTCAGATTTCTTTTTTTTTTTAAAGTTATCATCTAGGAGAATATTGGATCTTCAAAACCATGGGTATAATGAAAAGATAATTTCCAAGTCTGTGATCTCAAAGCAGAGGAAGCCCCAGTCGCTGTGCTGCTCCTGTCACTCCTGGTCTGTAAATCCACAGTGATCATTTGCTCGATTATCACAGAATGGCTCGGTTGGAAAAGCCCTCTGAGATCATCACGTCCAACCGTTCCTGTCTACCCCCTAAACCATATCCCTAAGTACCTCGTCTACCCGCTCTTTAAACACATCCAGGGATGGTGACTCCACCACCTCCCTGGGCAGCCTGTTCCAGCTTCTGACGACCCTCTCAGGAAAGAACTTCCTCCTTAGCTCTAACCTGAACCTCCCTTGGCACAGCTTGGTGCCGTTTCCCCTTGTTCTATCCCCCATCACCTGGGAGAAGAGACCAGCACCCACCTCTCTCCAAGCTCCCTTGAGGCAGTTGGAGGTGGTGATGAGGTCTCCCCTCAGCCTTCTCTTCTCCAGGCTAAACAAGCCCAGTTCCCTTAGCTCCCTTAGTTATGAGTGAGTCCATTTCAATAGCTGCAAGTATCACTTAAAATAATGATTTGAGTTTGAAGCATCAGAAAAAGAGATGCTACAAATGCCACTTGACACATCAATCTGTCTCTTAATCTCCAGGTTGCTCTTGTTCATAAAGGAACTATTTATTTTCTAAAAGCTACAGTTTCTAGGTACTATGTGATCTTAAATTAAGGCTTGTAATTCACTGACAGAAAGCATTTACATAGTGAGTGTTGCGAAAGTGAAAATACATCGATCTTTTGTTCTCTTGTAGATGGGAGAGCAGTGGTTAAAATTCTTAAATATTGTTTTAAGTCTTTCTTAAATAGTGCTGACTATCAGAACACTGAGTAATGAAAACCATGGAGGAACTGTAAGAAAAAAAACAACGTTAGCTTTTGGAATCCAGAAGTGCTTTCGATACTTCAAAACATGGTTTCTACCATCATTTTTTTGGGGGAGATATTTTTTCCACAAAGAAGGAAAAGCAATAATTAGGGATTTTAACTCCGAAGTTCAGTAAAAAAAGTGTTTTCCCCACAACGAGTTAAATGTTGCATCCTGTGGCTTAGTCTTTGAACCATTTGGGATTTAAGGGTGCCATTGGATTATGCTGTTCTCTGTGCACAGTGAAACTGGACACCGACTTTTTAAAGTGGAAGCTGGAACTTTTTTGCTCATCACAAGACTGAGTGCTATGCAGTGCAGTGCTATGAAAGCAGAACTTTTCATGTCTTTGGCAGTACGATTCAAGTGTTTGATCTGCACCCACGTGAGCTGAAGGACTTTCCAGAATGTAACATAGCTTTATATGATTGATATTCCACGGTAAAGATCCCAGTTTGTTGTAATCCCCAAAAGGGAGGAAATGATAAATAACTGAGTGAGTCTTCCTCATGGTGACAGACCTGGAAATCAAAAGGCAATGAGAAACACTTGGGTTGTGCCAACCTTGTGCTCCGTGTTTCGGTCCTTTCTCACAGTTGTGATTTTGATCTTGTCGTAATGCCAAGGGTGATGTCAAAAATGTCGCGTTAATCTGCTGACGGGTAATAAATGAGAATTATAAATCGTAAAGTTTACGGGGCTGACTTAAGGATAATATGGCAATCCAAGAAGAGGTTTAAATAGTACTGGTAATGGTTTAGCTGAGAAATGGATGTGAACGCAAGAGAGTGTCTGCTGATGGGACCGGTTTAGGAGGGGAAGGAGATACAGGTACACAGAGGTGGGTGTCCCTGCAGTCTCTTAATGCCAGTCGACTTCCCTGGTAATTTTTCAGCAGTCATGGGCAGAAATTGAACGTAAAGAAGCTCTAAGCAGAGGCAACGGTGTCACTCATCAAGGAGGTCGTATTTGAGCCTCTCTTGTGTTTTCTGTACTGGAAACGTTAATTTTGTCACTTGGTGGGGAGCTGATTTTGTTTCCTTAAGCAGTATTTCTCGACAGAAAACACCACTATACCACAGAAGCTTACCTTTGTTTTAAATGGAAATATGTGGGAAGATGGTGGTGTAAAATGTCACTGTTTTCTTTCTCAATGTAATTTCTCATTCTGACCCAAACATCCCATCCTCTGAGAAAAGTATTTCCAGAGAAATAAGAGCTGTCCACCCAGAGTTAAGGCATTATTGCAGCAACGAGTTTTGAAACTTTTCTGGGGAAAGGGGAGGGAGGAAATTCTGTCTTCTGTCAAATGAAGAGTTATTGCTTTTTTGCCTTGGATCCAGAGGCTTACTTTAAAAAAAAATGAAGTAGTTTTTAATGAGTGACTTGTTAACACAAAAGTTGATTTAGAGACCGTGTCTCTCACTGAAAGCAGTTACAGGAAGAAGGAAGCAGCCCGCCTTGATTATGTGATGAGCGAGTTTGTCATGAAGTACCGAATTCCTTTTTTAAAAATAAACCTGAAATGAACCCGAAAAACAGAAATGGAACCAATGGATTGAAATAGTTTAGGAAGGAAACTTGTGACTTATAGAAGATTTTTTCACAATTCTTAGAAGTGCAGAAATGTGCACATTCTTCCTGTTGCACAGTTTTGGACATTCGCCCTCTGGTATTTAGAGCAAACAGATACAGAAATCTGTTCCCAGGGGACATCAGATGTATGGCTTGCTAAATACTCTGTAAGCCGTCATGCTGGGTTTGTTCAGGAGTTTTCTCATTCCCAGGATACCAGATCTTTCTAAATCTGGTTTTTATCTTTAAACCCACTGATATGATGAACGGTGACAGCTTATGCTATCAATTGCTGTGAATAAAAGGGAAATACGGTGCAAAAATATAAATTCTGAGAACCAATGGCTGTAAAAAGTGAGGGAATTGAGGGCTTTTCCTTTCAAATATTTGTCTGCTTTTGACTCCGTTGACTTCTGTCCGTTCAGCCCAGTCACTCATCTGACACAGCAACGCAGTTGTTTAGTTGTTGCTTAGTTTTATGATTTCCAGTTGCTCTCTGCTATTGAGGGTTCTTCAGGTCCTGTTCGTGTTGATGCACGTGTGCATAAATCTGATGTACAAAGGAAAATCACCTGCTTGTAGTTCTGCACCTGCGTTCAGTCTGGAAGATGCTCATGTGCAGGGAATCTCTAGTTCAGGCTTCACTAAGGCTGGTGAGTAGCAAGAGTCAAAGCGATGACCGTGTGCCGCTGTACTTTTGGGATTATTATAGCAGCAAGTTTAATGCTGTGCTTCAGTATCCAGTTAAGTCCCTTGCTCCTTGAGGACTGAGGGAGTCACTGACCTGTGCAGATATCCAAACTGGAGACTTCTGTCACATTACAGTATTAAAAAAAAAAAAAAAGCTGGATCCTTTCCACTTTTAGGGGAAAAAAGCTTATGAATCAAATCTGTTTGTGTTCAGGCTCTCTGTTTCAATGGGCAGCAGTTTGAACCAGTTCTTTGTTTACTGGAAAATATTTGTGTGCTTTCAGAGGCCACTGAGTCACAGCGCCATAAGGAGCAATTGCAATTACAAGTAAATATTTTCTTCTTCCGTGCAGTTAAGTGCCTAATAAATCCCCATAAGCATGAGCTTTGCTAAATGAGACAGTATAAATAGGCTTTATTAAGCCCAGGCTTAATTTACTCCACAGCCACTTTGAGAACATCTGTCAGCAAGGACCGGCCGTCAAGTGGGTGTAGAAGTCACCAGTGCTGACTTGGAGGCCACAGCTGTGTAAATGCATCTGAGTGTGAACGTGAACTGGGCTGATGGTCTCAAATATGACGAGAAGGCTGACTGCTGGTCTCAGTAATAGCAACCGATCCCTTTTTTGCCTAAACCAAAGGAGAAAATTACAGCGTGCTGTTGCTAATAGTCCATCTCCTCCCGCTCCAGCAGCTTAGCAGGTCCAGAATGGGAGCTGATGATGGAAAGGGAGGTGTGTGGAGATGCAGAGGAGAAGGTGGAGAGGAGCAATCCACAGCTATTGCATGGACAGTGTATGCATAGAGGAGAGGTGTACGAGTGTCATGGAGTCTAGGTCTTGAGAGTCTATGCATAAGGAGGGCGAGTCCTGGAAGGAATGGGAAAAACTGGAGGAGTAGAGCAGAAAAGGCAAACTGACCATTAATCTGGTTTTTCTGGAGAAACTTTTTTACTGTGAGGGTGGCAGAGCATGGCCCAGGCTGCCCAGAGAGGTTGTGGAGTCTCCTTCTCTGCAGACATTCAAAACCTGCCTGGCCGTGTTCCTGTGTGACCTGGTCTGGTGATCCTGCTCTGGCAGGGGTTGGACTGGGGAAGCTTTTGAGGTCCCTTCCAACTCCTGATACTCTGTGATTCTGTGATTCCCCAGAATGCTCCCTCAGCTGATGTTCCTGTAGGTCCCGATTACCCTCTCCATGGCTTGCTGCACCACAAGAGAAGACAAAATGAATGACTTTTATTTTTCTTGGAGAGGCAAATTGAACGAGTCTTTTGCTACTGAGAAAAGTGTGGGAGCCAGATTCTGATTTTAGTTGCTGTTGTCTGAATCCAGAACAACTGTCTGTGTGGCTCTGCCTTGGTGCTGGAAGTGCAGTCAAAGTCTGGTTGTGACATGGTGCACAGGGATGGGCGATGCTAAAGGATGAAGACACCCTTCCCCTTCCACCATGGCTTTTTGCACTCAGAGTTGTGTGAGTATGGTGTTTTCCCCTTGTTTATATTAGGGCAGAACTTGGCAAGGTTTAAACTTTTTCCCTTGAAAGAAGACCAAAGAGGCAGACAGGTAACTGCTTTACTTCAGTTATCTGAAAGTATATTACATATCAGCATCTTACATTCAGTAAATATATCTCTGAAAGAAGTATCAAATTGGTAACAGGAAAAGATGGCAGGAAGAAAGGCTTTCACACTGGACTGATACAGTGTGTCCAAAATCCTCTGGTCTCTTTTCTGTCTGCTTTCCATTTATTTCTCGTGATTACATTGTGTTTATCCGGGTACTAAAGAAAATGAGCTGGTAAAAATAATTGTCATCGCTGAGATCTTTGCTGAGTCTTTCTAAATGGGAGAAAAGTTTCCTTTTTCTTGCTTCTCAGAAAGGTGTTTCCGACAGCTCAAAGCCAAGGTACTCTGGATTAGAAAATGCATGCATTTCTACGCACATTTCCAAGCAAAATATTATTAAAATCTGTGGAGCTTCTTTACGTCAGCCGGCATTTTTGTCACAATTACAGAATGTACTTTCAGACGCTTAAGAGGGGAGGAAAAAAAACAACCCCAAACAACACACAACCCAAAACCAAACAAAACAAGGCTGAAAACGTGCACTTTAGTATGCAGACATGTAGGGAAAGAGTGTGGTAATGAATTTGGCTTTGTTTGTTGAGTCCGGGCCAAATTCTGATCTCAGTTATGCTGGCCTCAGCTGAGTTGCTCCAGATTTTCACCAGTCTGACTGAAGCCAAACTATGTTCTTTTGTCCTTCAGCGTTTGACTGTTGGTATTAAGAGTTTGGAGGTGGGAAGGGGGAACAAGTTTTAAGTGCAAGGATTTGCTAGACTCCTCAAGACATAGTTTGAGAGGACTTTAAAATATGTTTGCTTAAAAAAAAATACCTTTTAGTCACTGGTTGCCTGATGTCACAGGTGAGGTGTTCCAAGGCTTTCTACAGATGTGCAAAAAGCTGGCTCCAACATCCATGTATCTGTATCGGCTCAGTCCTCTGTAAGCTATGAAAGCTCTTCCTGAACGTTGTCAGTAGGTGCCTTATTATAGACCACGGATTAACACATCCCTGGGCAATGTATGCTCATGTATATTTAATAGCTTTAATCTTCCTAGCCCTGTACAGCTCCTAGGACTTTGTTTTTGAACAGTTTTGTCTTTGAAGTACAGTGTTTATACATAAATAAGCAAATGCAGTGAATGAGTCTCTAGCATTTATGACTTTAAGGTAAAGAACTTATAATATTGTATGTGTGTGTTTGTACGTGCACACCCGTACCATTCATGAAAGCAGTGGCTAAGCTGTTAGTCCAGAGGGGATATTATCTCTCCTATTTTGCATGGGTACTTATCCAGTGCTAGCAGGAGAAAATCACTTAAGTCCTTAAGCCTATGGCTGTGCTAAAGCATGACAGAAATGTTCTCAGAGATGAGAACTTGATTATCTGTGCCTTTCATATTATTGGCATTGCCCCTGTGCATCCAGCACTCTCAAATAATTGCTCAGCATGGTTCAAGGGTTAGTACTGCTCGGCACCAGTCTGCATAGGTGTGAGCAGCCTCTTGTGAAAAGTGAATGAGTTAACAGTGTGGCTGTGGAAGGCTCCTGTGCCAGTGGTCCTCGTTGTTAAAGAATGACCACGTGTGTGAAGTAAATTGGGCCTTATTTATTATTTTATTTAGTGTCACTTATACTAGTAAATAAATCAAGAACAGCTGTTAAGTCAGTGATAATATATGTGGTAAACCAGGGCAGGATTAAAAAAAAAACCCAACCGAGAAGACCAACACCTCCTGTGAGATGTTTTCAGTGTCCTTGAATTCCTTACTCAAGATTAAAGTTACTCGGCACAAAGAGATTGGTTTCTTCAAGGGTGACTCTAGGATGTTAGAGTGGTTACCCTGGTGAAACATTCCTTTCACAGAGAGTAATGATGTTGTAGTGCTGTGTCAGCCATAGAGGTTGACCAAAATCAGCTGCTATCAGCCACAGCAAATGCAGAGGTATTTACCTCTTTCCCAAAGAGATTACAGTCCAGTACTACTTGAGAACTTAATTGGGATGGAGAAAACGTTGCATATGCGATATGCATGATCTAAATCAATTTCCTTTTTCTATTTCCTATAATTTTACAGAGGAGGATATGAGCATTGAAGGGCAGAGTTGGAGATTATGGCATGGGATGGACAGGGAGCTGGGATGCCAGTGAAGGGATTCAGTCAAGGCAGAGGGGAGCAGATGCAATCAGGTTAGTTCGGAAAATGGTGTTAATCTAGCAGTAGGATGACAGATTTAACTGATGTAGAATAGCAGGGAAGAAGTTGAGATTGAGCTTGTCTAGTCTAGCTCTCCTTTGTGATGGGCTAAAGGGCAAGACTGAATTTCAGAGCTATGGAAGAAGGGTCCTTGGGATGCAGTGATGTACGTGTAAGAAGGAAGAGTCAGCTACCCTGAAGCTGGACTGAGGTCCCAGTGACCAGAAGGGTGATAATGTGGTCAGCTTTGATGGATGAGGCTCAAGGAAAAGGTTAGAAGTTGAGGGTGGGATCCCTGCTCATTGGATTCTGCCTTGTGCTGATAAAGCTGGCAGGAGAACTGGGAGGGGAAGGGAAGCAAATACAGAGCACAGTGAAGGAGAGTGCCTGGTTTAATAAATTTTCAGTGGGTGGCAGTGCTTTTAGGCGTTCTCTGCACTCCAGGCCTATGTGAAGATTGCCAGAAGATGAAGCTATAAATAAATGTCATAGATCATCGTATTTACTCCTTTCAGCATCTGTCCTCTCGTTTATGGAAAGTGCTAAGATTTGCTGACTGGCCCTTTTAACAAACATCCTGGTGCGGAGTGAACGTATCTTGATGTTAGGAAGGTCTTCAGTGGTTCCGTTTGGTGTTACAAATACGTTATTGTCACATTGCAACTGCTTTCCTGAAATGGAGCATAAGCTTCACTGGAAATATGTAAAACAAGAGAACTGCATACTTGAGCACAGTAACGTATCCTAAAATAAATCTTGTATGGATCACAGTAACTCTGAGCATCTCAGCAGTTTTCTCTAAATCCAGAGCGACTGTGGTGATGTGGACCATAGTTTGGCCTTAAGTGCGTGAAGAGCAGGAACATAATGTCTGAGAAATTGTTCAAGAGATCTGTTCTTCATAATATAAAACCTTGCTTGACATTGGATGTTACTGAAACCTCTTTCTCCTTCCATTCAATACCACAAGTAGAAGATTATGCACAGTCTTCTGGGATTCGTCTCTTTAAAAAGTGAGCACATGAAAATTGAAGGGATAATGTCAACAGGCAGTTGTGTCCAAAAAAGGAAGCTACAAGGGAGGAGCTTAATATTACTGGTTAAATGAGCTTCTTTACTGAAAAGGTCATTAAAAGATATCAAATGCCTTATGGTAAATCTGGTATGTGTGGAACTAAATCTTTGCTCAAAGGGAGTAGTGCGAATTGAGTTACGTTGGTGTAGAAGTGGTGTAAGAGAAGCATTGCCAGTCTCTTTCCACTTGCATCCGACTTTCATTTAATAATCTCATGGCTTGGGTTTTTTGGTTTCATTTTGGTGATGTGTTGGTTTTGGTTGTGTGGTTTGTTGGTTTTTTCCCCTGCAGAGGTTTCAGTTTCCTTATTGTTATTCAACTCCGTATGGTGGAGTTTTTTCCCTCGTTGGTAAGCACTACAGGTGGCTTTGATAGAGGGATCAGCTGTAAGAAAAGTTAGAAAATGAGATACGCCTGTGAGGTTTTTCATCTTCCCAAGTAGTCTGAGGACCAAATGGAGGGGCTTCAGGGCCGAGAGTCTGAGTCCTTGTTGCCCGAGCAGAATTGCCATCTCTGCACTAAATGACGTGGGCACCAGGCAGGGAGCGCACGTCCTGTCCTGTCGGTAGGTTTCACGTGCCAAAATGATGCCATCTGAAATAATACCACCTCAGCTAAAGTAACTGAGGTGCAGACTTGGCTCCCTGTTTTGACAGAAGCCAGGAGATGCTGTTTAGTGTGAGGGTTTCTGATTTCAGATGAGGAGCTGCATGATCTTTAGATCCAGTGTGGCCAACTTCTCACCCATCTCCCTTCCTTGTGCCTTCATGGTCAGCCACATCTTCAGGGTGTTCCACACTGTGGGGAGATGGTGCAGGGCCTGCAGACACTCGGAGGTAGCAGACCCTGTCCTGCAGGACCACACGTTCATCTTTCTCCCTGATACTTGGGCACAACTGTGTGTTTAAGTCCCTCTCGCAACACACTGGGTTGGAGAGTTCTGACTCTGTCTTTAGAGACTGGTGTGACTTGGCTGCATTGAAGGTGCCTACTCCAGATACTACTGGGGATGACAGCAAAATAGCAAGCGTTTATAAGTGTTTACCTCATTAATGTTTATAAATATTGAAAGGGTGAGTGTCACGAGGATGGAGCCAGGCTCTTCTCGGTGACAAACAATGATAGGACAAGGGGTAACGGACACAAACTGGAACACAGGAGGTTCCACTTCAATTGGAGAAGAAACTTCTTCTCAGTGAGGGTGACAGAGCCCTGGCCCAGGCTGCCCAGAGAGGTTGTGGAGTCTCCTTCTCTGCAGACATTCAAAACCCACCTGGACGCCTTCCTGTGTAACCTCATGTGGGTGTTCCTGCTCCGGCAGGGGGATTGGACTGGATGAGCTTTGGAGGTCCCTTCCAATCCCTAACGTTCTGGGATTCTGTGTGATAAGCATCAGTGTAGAGACCTAGCGTTGTGTTTATTTATTGGCTGAAATTCGGCCCATACTTTGGGGTATCGGGACAAAGACGCAGTTTGTTTCTTCCATGTTTCTCGTGACTCCGTGTCCCTCTTGTGGACGTGCTCATTCAGATGTGCTCAGGCTTCATGGGTTGTGTCAGAGGGCAGCTACGTTGCTTGCTTGTTTGCTGCAGGCCTGTTATTTACTCTGGCTGTTTACACAACCTCCAGGACCGGTAACAAACTGTGACTGCAGTTACCCTGGAATAAACCTGGAGCAGTTCTGGTGCCACACTTGTTACTTTTCTCTAGCCATTCAGCTCGGAAAGGGCCCCTTCATCTGCAAGCCAGTATCAGACTGAGGGCAGAAGGCAGGGATCTGCTTTCTCACTGAATTCCTGCGAACTCTACAGAACCTGTTGGAGGGCGGTCAATGGAGAGGGAAATTCAGGTGCAAAGATGGATTCTTTGTAGCAAAACTAGAGGGTGCTGGTTACAGCATAGAGCTCTGCAGATGAGCCCCGGGCTAAAGCAGCATCTTCTTGTCCAGACTCAAACAGGTGCAGTTTCACAAAGGAATCATCTTGCAGCCCACGTTCTGATCTCACATTTGTATTACTTTAGACATGAAACTGGATTGCTGCAGTTTTCCACTGGTGTAAATGAAACCAGAATTGGGTCAGGTACTTCAGAACAACACCTGCAAAAGGAAGAGACTTTTCCAGCATCTCTTTCTGTCCTTCCCTTCCTTTCACCCGTGTTCACAGCTGTGATAATGTTTACATTCCAGGCTCTTGAACTAAGAGACTCTTTATTTTGGGATCACAGATAACACATACAAGTGCATGAAAATCATGTTGATCTTGCCCATCCAGAGAAAACAATGTTGTTTTTTCTCGATGCTGACCCTGACTGAATTCTATGACAGATCCTAAGAAATAAGCCAAAAAACCAAAAGGGAAGTGCAGATAGTGCAGTAGTGTAGTACAAAATCAGACTGCTGGCTGTGTGTTTGCATGGAAAACTCCCTGCTTAAAGTTACTGCAGACTGGGCATGGAGTAGTTAAAAGATCTTAATCATAAGAGTGGAGACCTCCAACAAAACTAATGCCTCATGGTGCTGAACTTAATTAAAGCCGAACTAACAAACAAGACGTAACTCTAATTGGTTTGGATTTGTTGCATGTGTCTGCATGTGATTATTTTTGTTTTAGCAGCAGCAGCTGGGACTGCACAAGTGTTTAATTGACATTGACCTGAAGTATTTGTGCAGTGTCCAGGTCCTCTTCTCACCAGTTCATGCTGCAGTAGGCACACAAGCAGAGAGCTCTCCCCCACCACAAAACTGTTATGATCTTACCAGTGTTTTTACTTATGAGTTCAACAGAGGTGAAATAACCTGATGTATTTAATAGGAAATGGTGTTTCCTCATGATGAGGTAGCACTGCAGGCAGCTCAGACTGCTGTGGAGTAGCAATTCCTGCAGCCTGGAGAGTCAGGGTGTGTTGAATGAGTGAGAACTAAAGTTATGTCCTGCATCAGACCTAATTCTGACTGGGGTATAGAAAGTTCATAGCTCTAATCACAGCTGTTTTTCCACTGCTGAGGACACAGTTTAGCTGGGTCATAACGTGAGTAAGAGACTTCTCTCTGTGTGACTGACATGCCAGGTATGTTTAGGACCTTTCCCCCTCTTCCCTGGCTGAGTAGCTGACGCTGTTGGATCATTTTTCTGAAGAGCTGCTGCTCTGCTCTGGGAGAAATCTTGCCTCTGCTGATAGGAGTAACAAAACTGGAGCCTAAAATTAAGCACAGAATCAAATTTCACCCTGCGTGTCTCTACGGTACTTAGCAAAATGATACCTTGATCTTTGTGGGAGCCCTAAGGTGTTACTGAATTAATAATAACAAAGGAGAAAAAAAAAGAAAGTCATGTCCTTGTGTTCTTGTGTTGTGCTGGATGCCTGTTTCTGTTGTGTTATGGATCTGCCTTACCCTTCTGCTCAGTATTTCCTCTTGAGCCCTTTCCAAAGGCACTGATTTCAGCTTGGACTGTGCCAACATAAATGTGGAGGTGGGTGAAGTCATTCCGAGGTTACACCTATCAAGCTGAGCGCTGTCCACATGGTACCAGTGCAGGCTGACGGCAGTAAAGCCGTTACCCTGTCACATCGAGTGCCTGGAGGAGTCGGTGCTGCCTCTGCTACATAACACAGCCGTTCCCATCAGATGCTAGGTGCTGTACCAAGGGCATGCTTTCGAGGCACAAATAAGGTACCTTTTTCTGCTGCTTACCTTTTCTGTGCATTTTCAGAAAACTTACTGTTTTAATTATAAGAGAGATTCCTTATATTACAGGTTGAGTGTTTCAGTGCATCCTCAGTCTTAGCTGGGCCTTGGGTTTGATGAGTGTAGCTCCTGTGGGAACCAGCATTATACTGACCAAACTTGTAGCCTAAACTGGTGTTAGAAAGAATGTTGGCAGTCTTGTGTACACGGTAGGTCACGATGACCTTAATGCTGATGCATTTTTGCAGTCACTAGTTCTGAATCACAGATGTTTTCCTCTCTCAGGCTCTTGCTGGCAGCAGTGCCTCAGGTGAATTTGCAGCAATACACACACTGGGAAAGGCAGGTTGTCAGGATGCTGCCCTGGGGGTATCTCTAACTGGGTACCCTTATAAAATAATAAATAGTGCTGTCTCTGGGACTCCTTGGAATAAGAAGTGTGGTGCCCAGGGTATTTCTGCACTGGCTGAGGTACATTCCTCCGAGTGCCCTCATGCTACAGTAGCTGATGCACACTACTTCTGCTGAATGTGTCTGTTCTCCAGAGCATCTCACAGATTCATTTTCTTTGGCTTTACTTTGAAGTTGTTCTCAAGCTGCCATCGTGCTGACTCGTACAGTTGTGGTACTTGTTTCCAAAAAGAAAATACAAAAAAGGCACTCTGGGAGAGCAGAAAGGGCCGGAATGGCTGAGCTGGTGGACTCCTGGCTGTTCATTCCTGCCGTTCACTCCTCAGGTCCCAGGTGAGCGACAGGAGCTTTGGGGCTGTGACTTCCATCTCTGGTGTGGCTTTTTTTTAAAAGATTCTGCTGACTGCTTCACCAGGCCTTTGTACTCATTCCCTTACATTGATTGAGGCTTTCACTAGAAATACCTGTTTGCAATATTTGGGTGTCTTTCTGATACTATTTTTAGCATGTGCCTTTTCTGCAAGTAACTATTTCTCTTTGACGTGCACTATGTTTCACCCATAACCCTATCTACATTTTTCCTCTGTTCCATAGTCAACTGATGATGCTTTGAAAACGCTGGCTGGGATGCTAATTTGACTTCAGCCAGGTTTTCATGGAGCTCTTCCAAACTCTCCCAATGTTAAAATGAGTGTGTTTGATAGAATACTGACAGCAGGTGTCCTGTTTTTGCCAGTAGTGGTCTTAGACTGCTGCCAACGCGCAGTGTGTGCCAGCATACCACAGGTCTTATGCCAGGCTATTTCAAGACCATGCTTTGTAAAAAAGCTGAGACGCTTTTGAAATACCTGTTAGCATCTAATGGAAACTGCACAACTGGAACACACAGAGCTGTGAAGCACGGTTGGTATAGCTCATGTTATGAGTTGCATGCTGCTGCTTTGTAGGGCAAAATACAAGTATTTCCACCCTCTTGAACATCAGTCATTCAAGCCAGGTACTCCATCCAGGGCAGCACTTTAGCAGATGCTTCAGAGCAGGGTGTAAAACCCTATTAAATAATTATAGCATCATTACTTAGAGACACTTTCCTCTGAATTCCTGGTGGTTATTGTTTGGCTGGGATCCTGGAGCCTGAAGGTAGAGATCTCATATCCCACTTGGTGTCACTGTGAATGGTTTTTATTAGCTGGGTGACTCTTGAGTCCTTCTCTCCGTCCTCCAATGTGCTTCGTTATATTTCATAGTGCTTGTTTTACTTTCATCCCATGTTGTGTATTGAGGGGAGTCTATTTTGTGGAGGCAGAAGTAATCTCTGCCATTTCGGATCTCCTCACTCATGATCGATCTTGGTGTCTCTGTCACAATAGGAGGAAGTTAAAAGTGGGCAGATGGGAGTAGTTCACATACTTGGGGAAAAGGCCACCACCACAGACATTCATGCTGCAGAGCTGTCTGCAGAAGCCTCCTGTTGATGTTTATTGGGTCTCAGAGAATCCCGTTGTGTAAGGGGAAGCTATCAATTTTTATGGGTGGCTGCAGGAAAAGCCCTGGAAAATATGGGAAGCAGGTACATATTTGGCTATGCGTTCTCTTTTCCAGTAAAGATACAGAGTTCTGTAACCTTTTTAGCAATAACTTTTCCACAGAAAAGAAAGAATTTGAAAATACTGCAGGTTTTCTTCTCCCTTCCAAGGTATTTCAGCAGTGTAGGTTGCAATCAGGATATAAAAGGGATTATCAACAAAACAAGTGTATTTCACAAGGTTAACATGTAATTTTCAGCTGAACATTTATGTTGCAAAGTGTAGTAATGCACTGACACCTACGGGCATTAACTTCTTCAGTGCCAATGGCATCAGCAGAAATGGGAGCAAGGCCAGAGTGCTCCTGATGTGAGCTCACATAATGCAGTGGGATGTGCAGGGCTCTGGTCGTTCATAAATGCCAATGTGTTGCCCCGCAGAGAACTTCAGAGCTAAATCTGGAAGGTAACATCTTTCTGCTCATTTCTTACTCCTAGGTAGTTGATTTATTTGTTACTTATTTATTTGGTTTTTGCTATTCCCAGAATGGCTTCTCAGTGTTTGAGTAGATCTTGCAATAGAACTTAGCCTCAGAAATGGAAATGTAAATGGTTTATTTCTCTCTGCCCAGGCCCATTGGTTGCCTGTGGAGGAGTCTTTTAAAGAAACCAGGTGCGTGCTTTAAGTTTTCAAGTAGCCCAAATAGTAATTGTGTCATGGTTTATTGTTAGCCTCTGTCATTGTAATTCTGATTAAAAAGAATGCTCTTGCCTTTTAGGAAGAAAAACAAGTTTAATTGGTAACATCCCAGACATGTGCTGCCAGAGTCTTCCTCTCATCTTTTCCTAACTGGTTTTGATTAATGTAATTTTAACCATAATTTCTCTGCGAAACTTGGCTTCTAAGATTCTTTCTGCCAAATTGCATTACTAATCTCTACTTGATGGAGCTGTTTACAAGTGCCATTTCCAGAATACTGTTGTGGGAAGGCACTGGACTATCGCCGCTACTTAGCGTTTGTTCTCACTAGCAATCAGATCAACTGAAACTTAAGAGAAGTAAAGTAAGGTGAGGAAAAAAAGCCCCCTTTTTCTGTGCATCCTGGAGTGTTTACTCTGGACTAGAGGCAACTAGTTACAGAGTAACTGTGCACTCTACATTTGTTTAAGTATAGCTCATAGATCATCAGTTTAAAGCAATCCTTGGAACTGAGTAGCAAGCCTAATACAGGCATGTGTTGGGAGTTAACCCCATACAGGGATGAGTTTACTTCCATTTTTCAATTCCTTTTCGTTGGTAGTGGTATTCTGGCAAACTGTGTTTTGGTTTCTAGGGTTTGGAGGGTTTCGCCTGTGCTCTAGAAACTGCAGTTCTCTTGCTGTAACCTGTTTGCCCCAGCTCAGCTTCAGCAGCTTACAATCAGTGGACTGTGGCTAAACCACACTTCTTACGTGGTCTCAATCCACCATAACAGCATCTGCAGCTCAGTTTATCTGACTTGCTGTGTGGGAAATGAATGGCCTTGGTTCACTGACTTCATGTGGCCTTGATGCAGTGACCTCATGTGTTGTAGATGCTGTCTCTATAAGTAAGGCGAGGAAAACCCAAATGTGTAACCCTCCAGCAGCATGTGACAGATGTCTGTGTTCATTGTGTGCAGCTTGGTGGGGTTTTGGAGGAAAACCAAGTTTTTCTTCTGACTTCCAAAACTCCCACTGAAGTTTAGGTGGGACATAGACACAGAGCTGGGCTCTGCTAAGCTGGACATCAGGTCTTGCAGTGCTGAGGTCCAGTCCACCAACCATTGGTCAGCATTTGACTTGCAGTTTGCGTAGGGCACTAGAAAATTGGGGGCACGTGGCTCAGTTTCAAGCAGCACGGTGGGAACGTGTGTGTGTCTGGGCACTACTCAGCACTCGCATCTTCTGTCTGTAAAATTGTGCTGTATGACTTAAATCAGGATCTGGAGAGGAGCAAGGAGGAATAATAGAAATAGTTACTACCATGATATGCTGAGTTGCCTCTCACTCTCTTGAGATCATTGTATGGGTGCACAGGTAGAAGGATGCGGACACATGAACGGCACCACACGTACTTGAGAATGGTACAGCCATTGCTTGATAAAGGTTTCAGTAGGAAAAGCAGCACTGCCACATGGTTTTGTGTCTGTGCCTCCAGCTTTTTGTCACTCTTGTTCCCCTACGATCCAGTGTCATCTGGGACCTTCTCCAAGAGACCACCTTCCATGTATTTCAGCACTACTCGGGACAGCAGAGATCAGGCTCTGAGAAAGACCTACAGTGAGAACTTTCTCAGCTCCCTGGGGACGTTTTTGGTTTCTCCTCCCCATGTCTCTGAAAACAGAGCGCCAAAAACAACACTGAGTCACTCCAAGCTTGCTCTTCCCCAAAGCTCAAGTATGTTCCCCACCCACACCGAGATATATTGCTGCAAGGGGCTGTGAGAAGGGGTGCGGGCTGGACGCTGAGCCCAGGGCTGATGATTATTTAGTGTTCTTTGTAGCCGTGTGTTGCATGGTTCCTTTTAGCTGTGGCACAACGTCCGTGCAGGTGTTCCTCACGCATTGCAGAGGGAGAGGATGGAAAGGGAAGGGGTTGTGAAGAGCTCGTGTTTAAATCTTGTGTATGCAGGGAATACCCCAGCTGCCCCCAGCCCCGTTAAAGTCCTGCAGCTCCCACCAAGTGGAGTCTTTCCCTGGGTATCTTGGTTAGATTCAGTGCTCAGCGGCACTTGATTTATGAGCTGTGCGCCCTGATTTACGATCTGTATGGCTGGCAAAGCAAGCAGGATCAGGCACTTGGCTGTTGTGCAAACGGGGATGACACATAACATCCAGAGAACAACACAGGAAAGATAAAATTACACAGATTGTTGAAATACTCTCCTCAGCTGTGTTGCTCATGTGGGTGACTAAAATAAGAATAAGGGTTGTTGGGGTTTGTGTACAAGTTGGTTTTTAACTCTGGTTTTTTGCCTCCATTTGTGCTTCATTCAGACTGGGCAGCGGTGTTGGACTCTGTAGTATCACTGGCAGTTCTCAGTTTAGGTGTTAACATCAAACTGTTCTTTGGGTTTCTACCAACCAATGGAATTGTTTTATATTTTCCTTTCCCAAGCTCCAAATAAAATGTGCTTTTCTGACACACCATGAAACTTGTGCTTCTGACTTACTGGATATTTTATTACTTTAACATTTTCCTGAATGTGTATTTGAAGAATCGCCTTTTCCAATCAGTACTCGTTAAAGCTCAGCAGTGGAGATTCAGCCATGACGTACGTGAGAGGAGGGGAAGAACGACAGACCCGGGCTGTGTGCTGTCCTGTGAAGGCAGCACAAAGTCACAGTGATTTCACTGAAACGTGTGGTGTAATTGAGAGTAAAATCCAGCCTCTTTAATTTCATCCAAGTGAATAGCAAGCAGTTATAATCAATATCCTCCTGGACAGAGTTCAGTTACATTTGATCAGTGTCCTTGCCGCTGAGCAGCGTGGCAGTCACCGAACTTTTTGCATCTTTTGTTTAAATAAGAAGTTCCTCTTTGTTTCTAAGTAGGAATTTCTGCTGAAGCAAAGTGCTTTTTTTCAATGCAATTACTCTGCTGTTAAAGTGTTTTCCTTTAAATACCATCTATGCACAAGTGAGAATTAACTTGGAGGTCTGTTTTCTGAGACTGAGGGATGTAGAGAGCACTTCATGATCCAGCTCTGGTGTAGTGACACCAGCCCCAGCTGTGATTACCAGTAGCTGAAAACCAACACTTTTTCCTGTGTAAGGTGCACTTTCATGTTGTAGCCTTGTAGGAGGAAAGTCAGCATTTGAGAACGCCTTACGGGGCTCGAAGGAGGGAGACACAAGCACAGAATACTGGCCTAGGAAGATGTTTTGGATGGCAGTTGGGGAGCTCATGAGCATGGGGGAAGAGCTGGTACATCCCAAGGTGCAAACAAGGATCCGAGATCCTTGGGCCTAGATTTTTCAAAGGATCCAGCTTACCTTAAATTTAAGGAAGGCTCAATACTGTAGTGCCTCTGAGGCTGTGGGCAGACCTGCCACAGCGCTCTCTCAGCCATGGGTCGAGCTGGAAACCAGCACCCAAACAGGGGTCAGACTGTTCTTGCAATGAGAAAGAGGTGGGGAATATATGGAGTTGAGACAGGAGTAGGAGACCTGGGGCTGAGGGCACTCACTGCTGTTCTGCAATAAGGTACCCTCCCATTACCTGCTCTGGGTGCCTTTTGCCCGCCCTCAGCTGCCACCACTGTGAATTTCTAGGGCTGTGACATAGGGAAAACAAATGCTTGGACCATGAAGGTTTTACCATGCCTTGCCCGTTGTCCTTGTTATTACGCTTACATCTGGCTTCCACACCAACAACTCTTGTGGGACTGCCCCTGAGTTTCCATGGGTGACAGGGATCCTTGCTGACTGAGTCTCACCCTTCATTTTTTTCCCCACCACATGTGCAAAACAAAACCAGAGTAAGTGAAGACAGTAGAATAGAGTCTTCCCTGAACAGTAAAGGTAAAAAATAATACTGCTTATTCTTTGTGCTAACACTTGGTGTCACCAGGATGTACAACGTGCCACGAAACAAGTGGCAGAAATGCACACAAATGGGAGGGAAAAGTCTTTTTACTGTGAAAAATTCTGCTGTGTGTGGGCAATTGCAAAGATCCTTCAAAGAAGTGATGGAGAGTGTAGCTCAGTGACCTTGCCATGAGACTGCGTTAAAGGTGGCGGATGTTGAGTGGCAGCAGAAGGGCTGGAACAGCCCTGGGAAATGAGATGGGTCCCAGCCCCTGGTGAGATCCAAAAGTAGCAGGAGCTGGCAGCTGCCACCCTGCAAAGAGACGAGTGGCTGATGGTAACGTATTGCCTCCATGAAAGGCTGAAACTTCCAGCCCTCAGACGCTGTCTGCCAGCGTGTTGCCGTGTTGTCTATCAGCATCCCCACCCTCTAATTTTGGAAAGAAGACTGAATTTTTCTGTGGCGCCCATGAGAGGTCACTGACCTGAGGTTTTCGTCTCTGCTGTGTCATCGGCTGGCATTTGGCTGGTATCGTTCATCCTCTGTTAGCGTATTAAGGGCAGAGTTAAGGAAAGTGTAGTGTAAGTGGATCAAATACTTCAAGACAGCAGCTTAAAATTTTCCATTTGCCCTTCAAGGTGTTGAACTAAAAAAAAGAAAAAGTGGGGAAATATCCACTTTGCTTAAAAGTGTTTTTTTCTTTAAATTCTTTTTTTCTCTTGCTGACTAAAGACCAGCCCCCTTTACCCCTGCTCACTATTTCTGACTTGGT
>NW_010171670.1:6952-13203 GCF_000695765.1 Mesitornis unicolor | reverse complement strand
TCTTTCCCCCAGGTTTTAAAAAATCCTAAACCCTAAACGTGGAGCAACTGTTCAGAACCGTGTGATATCTGGAACGTGAAGCAGAATTAACTCTTCAGGAACTAGCACTTCTCTCCTGCAGAGCCTTCCAGTCCCCAGGGCATATTGAGAGCAGCAGATACTGCAGCTCAAGTCTGTGACGACAGTATTTCAGACTTGTGCAGTTATCTTGCCAGAGGTAAAGGATATTCTGGGAATTCAGCCAGGAGAAACTCACAATGAGGAGGGCAAGTGGTGTAAATGTAAGAATAGGGTGGGATGCTGGGATGTGGAAACTGTTGGCCTGGGCCTGTGTTCAAACTGCACGGCAGGCTCAGCAAAGGAAGCTTGAGTGAAGGCATTTGTAAATGCCAGATCCTTGCATAGACCCCTCCTACTAATGTTAAAGAAGCTTGAGGGGACAAAAAAGATAAACATGTTCCTCTTGGGCCATGAAGACAGCTGGATCAGCACTCGGGTACGTACAGCATCACTTTCCAAGTGAAAAGGATGTGGCTTTCTTTGGTATTGCTCACGTGGTGGTGAGTAACAAGCCAAAGCACGGTAAAGCAAAGGGGGAGGGAACACATGTGCCAAAGCAGCCAGGATGTTCAATTTACTTACTGTTGTTCCTTGATTTCTGCTTTCTGTGCTAGAATAGAATGGAAGGGGCAGCACCTCTGGCCAAGTGTGCTATCTTCATTCAACTTAAGCTTTATTATTTTCTTTAATGCATGCACAGGAGATCCAGTTCCAGCATGAACAAGCTGGTCCCTGATCAAGCATGTCAGTGCACCAAGCAGCAAGTTAGTACAACAAGAAAAGGTTAGAAGAAGTTGTTTTAATGTGTGTAAGTGTGGGTTGTGGAGGGAGCACGCATCCCTGCTAAACAAGTTGCCAGAAGATAGATTTACTTGCATAGAAAACAAGACACGTGCAAAGAAAGCTGTTCTGCAGAGTCCTCTGATGGAGAAAGTCCAAGGGAATAGGAAAGAGAAGAAAACAAACTCATGGAATCCGTACATTCCAGTCATAACATCCCCAAAAGGAAAAAAAAAAAGCTTGCTATGAAAAAAAAAATATAAAAGGAAAGGTATTTGGTGAAATAAGACCTTATGTGTTTCTCCAAAACCACCAAATGCCTTCGACTCCAGTTCCTTCTCATGCCAAGGATGTTGAGGTGACAACATTGTGCTGTTTCAAAGCGAGCTTTCTCATTTAAGAGCTGTGCTGCTGCTGAGGCTTTGTGTCCGCTCAAGCCCAGCGTTCGCTGGGTGAGTAGAGGCCTTTCTGCAGGAAGCTGTAAGCTGGGAACACTCTGCAGCTCAGGGAACAGTCCCCAGATCAGGCAAGGCATTTGCCTGCAGGTTGGGTTTGTATACTTAGCACTCCACCCAGTGTGGCCTCTTGGCTCTGCATCTAACCTCTTAAATTCCTCCAAGTGTCAATGTCAAGCTCACCTTCCCACACAGTGGAAATCATTCCCGTTCCCATCTTCATCGCTGTCTTTTCCATCTTCTCCTTTCCATGGTGGCATTGCACTGGAGGAGCACCCATCTGATGGGCACAACTCCACCCTCACCAAAGCCAAAAGCTGCGAAGAAATGTCAGTGCTGGCTCCTGCTTCAGCAGCTCTGGGGTGTTCTGGGGAATACGCTGGATCTGGCTGTGCCTATGTCTGCCTGGCTGCAGTGATCTCTGTCTATTTTCTCTGCTGTTATTCTGCCTTTGAAGCCTCATCAGAAGTGAATGTATGAAACCTGTGACCCTCACGGGCTGCACTATGGTGGGAGTATTGGCTGTATTTACAAGAGTTCCTTTTTATTGCTTTACCCTAGGTGTTTCTCAGAGTAGAAGGAGGGCTGTGTCTGCTCGCCCGTGCTGTGCAACTCATCCAAGTATTTGTAAACTGGAAGTGCTGTAGCCTGGAACATTGGCTTCAGCTGGCGAACAGATTCTTTTCCAATCCGTGTCCTTCCAGCCTTGATGCAGCTGATGTCTAACGCAGGTTAACAAACTCTCTCTCGGTGCTGCAGACAGATGTAAGATAAATGTCTGACACTTCTGCTATTTCCTTTGCTTCTGACTCTGGTTCTCCTTGTTCATTCTTCAGAGGACAGATCACTTCCTTCAACAGTTGTCTATTATATACAGCACATACCAACACAAGAAGAATGTTTAAGCATTCAAGATGTTCTGTAGCTGTCCGTGCTCGTTTTCTTTGTACGCCTCTGACAGGGTGGATGAATTTATTTTTCCCCTCCTTGTTTTTTTCAAATTTCTTCTTATTTTTTTGCATATAGTGGCTGGTTGTGCATGTGGAAATGCTTGGGGATGGGTGAAGGGAACTGTCGCCTCCTTTTTGTAGCACATGAAGGAGAAACAGCCGTGAGACTTAATCTGGATGAAAAAAAAGTGAAACCACTAGAACTACATCCTCTGCTCGTGACGCACAGCAAGTTCCTCTGTTTTGACCTACATTATATCTCTGCTTGGTAATGGGAAGTAGGTCATCAAAATAATAGCAGATGCAATCGGAACACTTCTGAAATCCTCTAAATTTCCTAAATCCTTCTCAGCTGGGCAAAACAGATATGTCCTGGGTGATACCGAACCATCTGATTTCTCCTGGGAATAAATGTAGATAATACTTCTGCTCCTTTTATTTCCTCTGTTAGTTGGCTTCGATACGTTGACTGGAAAGGGCTCACCAGCACACCATGGTAGAAATGAATGGGGTTGCATTTGGGAGTTCACTTTTCCTAAGGAGCGCTTAAAGGTAGCGTATCTGCCCAACCCATGGACTCCTGTAAGGCACTGCTGAGAGACACGGATACAAGGCCAGTAGAAAGATGCATTAAAGCCTTGAAGCCTTTATGCAAACACCACAGGTGCAGTGGAAGGATAACCCCAGTGTCTCTCCAGTACTTAGTTAACGCTAAACTGGCTCATGCTTCATCTAGATGGAGTTGACACAGTCTGGTGATCTTGGGAGAAACAAGTAAAACAGATCATCCTCCTCGGGTCTGCACAACGGGAGTGCTCTGCTCGTGTAGGTCTGGATTTCGGTGGCTTTCAGGAGGCCACAGCAGCTGGATATCAGCATCTAGCCCAGATTTGTGTCTCTGCTGGGGATCTCCTCTTCGTGCCCATATCTCTGTTTTCTTTAATGCTTTGAGTGGGAAGCGATGCAAAGCACACACAAGCAACAAAACCTCGAAAGCTATTCTGACTTCAGAGCTTTCCAGTATTTCCAATCTTAACTTAAAAATACTTCAGGATCTTTCCCTCCCTGTTGCACATTTAGTATAAGTGTAATCATCCATGCTGAGAAACCTTGCATATGACCTCCCATGTAGTGTTTTTACCCAGGTTTCTGCAGCAGTCTGATTCAGGCACTTGTCTTTGTGTCAGGCTTCATCCTCCTGCTGGGATCTTTAGATGGATTTCAGCTGTGCTGGGCAAAGAGGTAGGAATTGGCTGAGTTTCTGCTTGCTTCAGAGAAAAATGGACAGCTGTGGAAGAGAGAGAAAGGCAGGTCTGTGGCATCTCTGAAAAGGTTTCAGGAAGTCGCACAAGAGATTGAGAGATACCAGAGGAGCTCCATGTCATAGATGAATTTTAAGGGACACCAAGTGATCCACCATCAGGACTGAATGCTATGGGAAGTTAAGCATGGCTTGGTCCAGAGTGGATCTCCCAGATGGAAGTGCTTGCCAGACTCCTGCAAAGGTTTGCTTTCTTGGGTAGCCAAGGCTTCCCTAACTCTGGTTACCTTCTGCAAAGGTTACCTTTCTTCGCAGGTGCTTTGTAAAGCTGAATTTTGGGTAATGCAGTGGAAGACAGACTGAAAGATGTCTTAAGGTGATTAGTTAAAGAGGTTTTGTGTTCTATAAATGTTGTTTTCTTGTGGCTTGGATGGATTTCTGTATCATAGGAATACTATTGATATTATATACTATATATTACTCTATACTATTACTATATACATATTATATATATTATATACTATATGAGGATATTTGTTTTGCCTTTTTTTTAACCTCTAGCTGCTAGTTCATAGATCCTTGGAGAGGCACTTAACAATCTGGAAAAAACATCAGAATGAAGCAAAAAATACCATTAAAAAAAGTGGAAAGGCTGCGTGTGCCCTTGAAGTGTAATGGAGTAATATTTCAGTTGCAATACAAGTGATTTATTTACCATGGAGTCACTCTGTACTGATAATAAAAGCACGTTTCCTCTTGGAACAACCGATGTCTTTTTGCAGATCAAACCCATTCATTCATGGAGTTCTCCTTGCCCTTGTGTCCCGTGTGAGCATCACCAGGTGCCAAGTGCAATCAACACAAACTCTGCTCTTGATCACTGGTATCAGCCTTGCCCAGAGGAGAACTTGGCTTTTAGACTTGTGTCACATCTTCAGAAAAATAATATTGACTCGTGTTATTTCAAAATCATTGTTTATAGCCAGCAGATTTTAAATTAAAAGTCGGGACACGTTTTTTCTTCTGTGGTCATTGCTAAATAAGCCGTGGAAAAGGTTTCTGTTTGCAGAACTGCTCTTTTCCCCCCGAGATTATTACGTTTCACGTGTTCTGGTTCGTCCCAAGATTGCGCTGTTGATCTCTTCAAAGTTTCCTAGGCCATTAATCTCTCTCCATTGTTTCCATTTGGCCTCAGGATAGGTCAGCTGGAAGTAGCATTGCTGGAGAATATTCTGCTCTTGGGAACACAAAAAAAGGAGCGAGAAAAGCCTCCAAATACTGTCAGCTCTTCATTCAGCGTGTACAACCCAGAAAGGCTGCATTCCTAAATCCTTTATCTCTTCGAGGCCAGCAGAATATAGCAGGCATCAGACCCCATGTTCAACAGCAGCTCTTACTCTTGTTCAGAAAGCGAGTCTCTTCATATCCTATTTCCATGCTGCTGTATTTTCCTCCTTTGTATTTATGGGCTCACCAGGGTCCGCTGTATTGGATATGACGGTTCAAAAATGTGTGTTTAAGGCTCGGTGACACACGGCTAACAGTGTGCCCACAGAGGAACAGTTATGGCAATGAAACCGTGTGAGTGACACACGGCTAACAGTGTGCCCACAGAGGAAGTTATGGCAATGAAACCGTGTGAGCCGCTGTGGTGCTGCAGCTCCATCAGTCTTTCCGTGGTGACTCCTCCTCGCTCCCGGAGGATTTACAGGCGTGTTTTTGAGAGGACTCCAGTAACTGAAATAAAGATGTGTTTGTTGTGCAGAAATGCTGCAGCCTCTTGTGTGGCTATTTGGAGAAGACAAAAAAAACCTTGAAGCCCTGTCAGACTCACGCTGTAGCGGCTGTACTGATGGATTTTCAAAGTCTTGTCCTAAAACACATGACTTTTTACCTACTTTTACCTGTTTTTACTGTTTCTGAGTGACATATGGGACAAATTAAAGCGTTTCAAGCAAGAGCATGTACTCCTTGGGACAGGAAAGGTAAATTTGGCTACTTTCTAAAGAAGCATCTAATACAGTCTTTTGTTGTTCAGTTTTCTTTCTTTACATCTTAAGACCTCTGTTTTGTTCAAGGCCTAAGGTGGTTGTACTCCAGGGCAGGATTAGTGCTGGGCAGAGAGGCAGAAGCATTTTGGGAGCTGGAAAAAGGCCAAGGGGTATGGATGGTGTAGGAGGTTACCCTTATGAAGGCAGCTGAATGGCACCCTGCTGTGGTGGAGCCTGTGCTAGCCTGTGCCCCAAAAGAGTCTTGCTTGTCGTTAGGGAAGCTGTTTGAGCCAAATGTATTGTGGATGGCTGCTCATGGTGTGTTCCTCACTTCATGGGTTGGTCAGTTCCAGGCATTGGCTCTGGACTGGCAGTTACAGCCCCAGACAAAGACCAGAGGAGCTGTGATTTTTACACAGCGGTTTGGACACTCGGTCCAGAAGATCTTTGGACGATGGCCGAGCTGTGCCCACATCCTGATCTTGAGGATGCATTGGCATCTTAACAGCAGGACTGAGCCTGTACTAATAAACCCCATCTCTCAGCAGGGGCCATGGCTTGTTACAGAGTCAGGGAACAAAGGGGCCCTAGGAAAAGGTCATCAGCTGAGGACGGATGCTTAAACCTTCCTGTTAACTGATGTGCTCTAGGGAGAAAGGATGTGGACTCACTCTTTGGGGTACATGAGTGGCTTCCTGTGGAAGGTAGCTCTTGGTGGGGGAAGTTCCCAGAATGTTGAGTGCCCAAAAGGTGC
>NW_010171670.1:0-6921 GCF_000695765.1 Mesitornis unicolor | reverse complement strand
TCCCTACACACAGGCCTCCTGAGAAAAGAGCTCACGGGACCACGAGAGCAAACCGGTTTCTTTTGTGTATATACAAGGTGACCAAGTTTCTTTCATACAAGCAACTTTGCCACCTCAGCATAACATTGTTTTGGGTTTTTCGAGGGGAAAAAGCACCTGGTGAACATAGCAGAAAGCTCCAGTTTTCCACGTCCCATGCAGCAGGTGTGTATCTGCAGGCAGTACCCACAGGGACTGGTCAACTGGTCAACTTCCACAATGCCAGCACTGTTCACTGGCAGCTGGAAAGGTGATCGGCTGAAATATGGGGTTCAAATGTGCCCTTTTGAGTCTGGGAGCCTCATGAGAAGAGCTTGGGACTGCTAAGGGGCAGTTCCCTTCCATTTTGAATCAGATGCTTGTAGTTTGGGAGTCTCAAGTCTAAGATTCAAACCATGGTGCTGGATTTGTGTAGATAAATCTTGTTTTTAACACCTTCCATTCTCCCCTGGCCATGTCTATTTGGCCTCTCCAAGAAACGCCATAGTTATCTGCTAACTGGGAGCTCTTCATCCTGCAGCTGCAAGCTCCTCTTACCTAGGAGGAAGAGGACGCCTGAGGAGCAATTAATTTTGGTTGTTACACTCAGGATGCCAAGAAGTCCTTGTGAGGGAGGCCTACCACATCCTCCCTGGTTGCAGCGTCACGCTACAGCCTCCTGTTACAACATCTCCAAATATCAGGCGTGTGCCTCTCCTGTACAAGACCTCGTGTGTGGGTTTGCATCTGTTCCAGGTCAGACACGCACCCCCCTCTCGTGACTGCGCGTTCAGGGTTGATATCGGTGTTAGAGGGAGGAAGTTCAGGGAAATGGACCTCAGCAGAGCTCCTCCTGACTCCACAGAGTGAAGCGGAGATTGAGGCTGCGGCTTGTGACGCAGAAGTGGCTGCATCAGATAGTGGAAAATCTGAAATGTCACCCGCCATCCTCCTGTTCACAACCTTTTCTGAAGCTGGCATGGTCTTAAGGGTAACTCCAAATTTTACTCTAGCCCTTAAGCTAGAAACCCCTTACGTTAGAAGGAGCACAACAGAACACTTAGACAGACGTTTCACATCTGCTCTGCTCTTCTGCAGACCCTTTCCACTGCAAAATCTGATTTATGATCTACGCAGAAATCCTCATTTGAATCCTAATCTAGTGTTTAACCGTGCAGTGCTTATTTGTTCAGGGCTCTTTCTAGGAAGGATCAGTCTCATTTAGCCTCCAACAATCTTCCTTTGTTCGTGAAGTACTCGAGTCATCTGGATTTCAGCTGTTGCTTTTTTTTCCCTCCTTCCAAATTATTGGAGACATAACTATCTCCAGAAAACCAGCACATCTTGGCTGTACAGAGAGCCCATTGTACTGCCCCATCAAAGAGAAACCACCACTGTGTGAAATGGGACACGGCCTGGAACCAGCGTGGATCTGGTGCACGCTGGTGTTTGCAGACTTGCTCTTGATCTTGTGGAGCAGATGCAGTCCCCACATCAGGTAATGATGAGTTAGTGTCAGCTCACAGCCACATTCTGAAGTAAGATCATAGTATTTTGGAAGGATGGAGTGAAATGATTTGTTAGAAACAGTCCAGTTTTCTGGTTTTGGGTTTTTTGGGGTGGGACTGTTACCTCTTAATAGGTACTATGCATCTCTGACTTTACAAGTGATCGCTGTGTACTTACAGAGCTCAAAAGAAATAAGGAAATGTAAAATAATAGATGAAATAAGCAGCGTTGTTGCTTGTGTACAGTAACTGGGTTGAATAGCTGGGAAGAGGAAACTTTTTAGTTTTAGGGCTGGTAAAATTGGTTTGCCTGAAATGAAAAGCAAAAAATGAAGCACTAAACTGCATGATAACCTAGCCTAGAAAAGGAGAGGGGTGGTGCAGTGAGCCCAGCTGTCAGTGAGGCTGACGGACTGATAGATCCTCTCTTAAAAACCCCAGAAAAACGAGTGCTCACACAGGGTCCAAGCACAAGCCAGGCAGACTGGAGGTGGTGTTCATGGGTGCAGAGGGGAGACTGTAAGAGATGGAGAAGTAAAACCTGAGTGTTAGGGGTTTTACTGGTTTCACTTACTCATCTAAGCGCTCTGTATTATTGGGATAGATGGATGGGATGGAAAGGGTAAATGCTGAGGGACAAGTCTGGTTCTGAGAACTTATTCTTCCTGCGTGTCAAAGGCCAGAGACTTCATGGCTACCGTGCCTATGGGTCCACCAGTGCTCTTGTGTTCAGGAATGGTGAACGTAGCAGCCCCCAGAGCACTTTCTAATAGTGAGGTGCAGAAAGTTTGGGGTGTTGTCTGGGAGGGTCGCTTGAGGGGTCTGAAATAGGCCTGAGGCACCGTTTGGTATCTCTTGAAAGCAACCTCTGAGAAGCAAGCGCTGTGTGTAGAAGAAAGCTCCTTTGATGGATCTGGCTACCAAAGGTTACCCTGAGGTAGCCACCTCAGTGTGGTTGAGTAGGAAGAAGGAAAAAGAGCAAGAAGTAAGCGCTGGCTTTGTTCAGGGAAAACCCCTTGTTCTGTATGGCAGTGAAGGGTGGTGGGTGTGGAAGGTGCTGAGTGGAACTGGACAGGGGCAGCTTCAGCATTAGGAGTTTCATCGTGGGGCTCTGAGCTGCATATCTGGTGTGCTGCTGCTTTCCTGTGGAACAGGCTGTATTCTGGGGCCTCTTCAGTTAACGGCATTCAGAACCAAGCCTGCAAAAAAGCTACAGCCAACAGAATGTGTCTGTTCAGGCTGTTTTCCTGGAATGTCCCTAAACAAAAGCTGATTCCCGGGAGGGAAATGCTTTAGTGTCCTTTTGCTCGGAAATCATCAGATTTCAGTCTGTTCTGAAAACCCATAATTGTAATAAAATGGTTCTTTCCAAAAGATACTTGGGCTGTTTTCCACCCTGCTCAATGAGATCCATATTCCGTGGCACTGACTGGAAGTGAATGGTTGGGAGATAAATGAATGTCATGTCATGGATGTGCTTTTACTTTGTCATGGGGAGACGCCAGCCAATCAAATTCTGAAACAAGGGAATTTTTTCTTTTCTTACAATAAAAATAATCTGTTAATCCTGTGGAAAAAAATGGCATTTTTAATCCTCCTCTGGTTGTTACTGTCGTAGTCTGAGGTAGGATAGGAAGTTAGAGTCAGAACTTCAGTTTTATTTCCAACTTAGACTTTTGAGAGTCTAAGTTTCTCCCAGTCTATTCGTAACTTAGCATCAATTTGGATACATTCAATAGGATGCTTTAATTGCTTAGGAAGAAGTGTGAATAAGTCTTTAAATGAGATGGCATGCTGTGTGCAGGTGTATACCAGTGAATGCGTGGTTTCTCAGTTGTCCATCCCACTCATGTCTCTGGGAACTGGGATGGGGGATTCAGGATGCTTACAGTGCTCCTTGCCAGTGTCCTGAAGGGCTTTCCTCCTGAAAGACAGGAAAGCAGAGGTAGAACCCAGAGTCAGTCAAATAAATATCATTGTAAATACGTTTTGAATCACACGCGTGCTGTGGGCACTGCAGAGACAGTG
This sequence comes from Mesitornis unicolor, assembly GCF_000695765.1. Classification (NCBI taxonomy): domain Eukaryota; kingdom Metazoa; phylum Chordata; class Aves; order Mesitornithiformes; family Mesitornithidae; genus Mesitornis; species Mesitornis unicolor. The sequence continues at coordinate 3,367 of NW_010171670.1, read as the reverse complement.
AGCCTGGATGGAGAGAGTTGCAAGAGACGGCTTTGGTCAAGAGTGTCGATACGTGGGAAACATTAAAGGGGAACAGCAGGACAAAACCACTTGATAGATGTCTGAACAAGGAAGAAAGACGCGCCAAGGCTGGTTGTGGACATCTCAGTGCTCATCTTGAACTGCAGCGGGTGTCCACGTCACCTTGCCTGACTGGTGGTAACAGCGGCTGCGCTGGGAGCAGGAGGAGGACTGAAAAGCTCAAAGTGGAAGTCCCAAAGGAGGTGGCTCTTTGTTCCATTTCTCCTAACCTGGATCAGTTGTGAATACTTGGAGTGACCACTTAATCAGAGGGTCCTTTGCGGTCTCAAAGGATTGTCTTCCAGATTCAGCATGTTTCCAAGTCATCTCCTGCTCTTCTGTTCTTGATGCCGGGTCATCTGCCAGCTTTGTTAGCCAGGGTGAGATGTGTATAGTGGACTGCAGGCGTTTTCATCCAAAACTCTCAGATAATTACAAAGTAATAAATAGATAACTCTCCAAGGACGGTGAAAATTAAGTTTTTACAATTGCTGGCCAGGCTTTTTGACGCAATAAATTCAGAAAAGAAAAACAAGTTTCCTCATGCTGAGGAAGGAAAATCTCTCTCTAGTTTTTGATGGCTAACCCATCTTGAATAAGAATTGTATCTGACAAGCGTTGAGATAAAGCAGTTGTGTACAAGCTACACGTTGTTCAGCTTGTAACTCTGCGAATCAGGACTCTGAAGAAACTGTTTAACAGCCGCCCAAATTGCGTTCGGCAGCAAAATTGGAAGATGAGGAGGTAATTTAATGGCAAACCCCTTTTTTTAGCAGCTTGAGGGCTCCCTTTTGAACGGGATCCTGGAAATGGTTATTCTGGCCCTGTTAGTGCTTAAAGATAGAGCAAAATATAAAGAAATGAAAAAGAGGAGATTGAATTGAGTTCAAATCTTAGTTCCAAGCTCCCTGAATTGGGGGATTGTTTGGATCTGGATTAAGATCAGATTAAAAAAAAAAAAGTCCTAAGAGCAACTTGTTGCTTGTAACAGAAAACAACCCCATTTCTTAAATGCCTGAGTTCCCAGTACACTGAGAAAACCATTGCTTTCTGTGAGTATATCCAAGTTATTAATACATAATTTTGAGCACTCTGCATTAACCTTTGAAGCAACATACTCCAGTTAACCTGTTGTTATGGTGGGTCACCATCTACTTGAATAGTTGATTTTTTTTTATACTTATTTTTAATTCTTGAGTTATCTGATGTTGTTAAATCAGTGGAGGAAGCAGAGAAAGCTCTGCATGGCATCAGCATCCACCAGCACGGCATCACTTACTGAGTGCTGAACGGAGGTGGGCTAAGAGCTTCAGGAAGGAGGAGGCCAGAGGAGGAGCTTCAGACCCCGAGCTGCTTCTCAGAGTTGGTATCGTCGTGTGGATGGTGTCCTGGAAACACACTGTGTTGCAGGTTAAGGCTTCACAAGGCTGTAAGAGCTTAAAAACTATGTACTGTACTATACACAGCGGCCTCACTTCTGGAACCAAATTGTCAAGAATGGTGTTTGCTTGCCAGGTGTGAGCTTAGGCTATAGATCAGTTTTGGGCCAAAGACAAGGATGATGCACACCTGAAATGTGGCCACTATATCTAGTCTCTCCTCAAGTGTATCCTAATTTTAAAAGCATAAAAATGGCTGTGCTGAGGAAACACCAAGGGTCCCTCCAGCGAAACATCCCCTCTGTTAGTGTCCAAGTGAGGCCTCAGGGAAGATCGGGAGCAGGGTAAATAGCCATGATGTTCTCCTCAGGGCAGTCTTTCAACATTCAGCTATTTTCACTGAAAAGATCTCATGAGCCTTCTGTAGACAGTCTAATTAGTAACCCTTAATGATTTTTTTCCCAGGTAAATTACATCTATTGGGCCTGTCTAAACCTCCTGTATCTACCACGTGCTTTGGCAGGGAATCACACAGGTTGGTTACCTGCTGTCCGAGGAGCCACATCCCCTGCGTGCTGAACTGGAGTCTGACTTCTTCAGAGATAACAGATAATGGTGTTATGTCAGGTCTGAGTTGTATTTTGGGAGATAACATAAGGAAGACAGTCTGATCACTTCCTTACCCATTCTCGTTTTACTGATGAGGGATCCAGCTCCATGCCAAAAGCTCTCTTGGTCCAGGGGGCTTACACCAGTGGGACACATGCAGCTTGTGTGAAAAAGGGTTCTGTTAGACATGATGGATGATCTGGGGAGGGAACTGCATTGAAGGGGATGGATTCTGGCAATACAGAAAGCTTGCATCAGGTTTTTAATTGCTTTCCCTGTGTTTTCCAACTCTTTCTCCATTTCTATTCACAAGACTCCTTAAAATGAGAACATAAATTTTCTGCTTGCCACAGCCAATATTAGATAAGTGCAATGGCATTGAAGACTGGACCCAGACCTACTGGTAGATAATTGGACGCTAATAAGAAAGTGACTTTTACCAACCTTGGCAGCTTTGTTTCCGTAATTGCTGGTTGGAGCTGCTGACCCAGCAGAGCTTGGAAAACAATAAACCATGTGTCCTCGTAGCAGGAAGGAGTGGTCCTGTTTTTATAGTGCATCTTAAATAGCCAATTTTAATTTCCTACAGGGCTTAGGAGAGAGAGCAGGATATGAATAACTGAGAGTGGAAAAAAAACTAAAGCCAGGAGAAGACAATGTCCGAGAGAGATGTAGGTGATGAGTGCAGACTTACGTTGGGAAATTAAGCACAGGTAGATTTTAGTGAGAAATTTGGAAAAGCGTTTTAACTCTGGGTTTGCCAAGGGAGTCACCGAGGGCTTGTCAGAGAAGTGTTCAGGTAGAGAGGATGAAACACTTAAAATCTGCTTCAGGAAGCAATATCAAGAAGCGCGTCATGGAAAACCACTTCTTTGCTCACCTGCATCCTCCTGGCCAGGGAGATACTTGCTGCAAGTAAGAAACAACGTATGGAGTGTGTGAAATGGAATAGTACACAAAGCAGCCATAAGCTGGCTGAGACATTCCCTGCCACCCCATCCTCTTTAGGCCTTATTCAAAGATAAGATTTGGATCCTTCTGCAGTCACTTGTAGTGACTTGCAGTGCTTGTAGAAGAGGATGTGCACACTGCTCAGCAGAGTGTGTGCTCTCAGGTTGGGTGCTGATGGCCATACAGAAGCTGACGTTTTGTTGTTGATTTTTGTTACTCGTTATCTGATCTGTAGAAGGTGTCTGTCATCTCCAGGCTCACCCTTCTCTGAGTGTTCTGACTGCACAAATGAACACATTCGGGTCCATTGAATTCTGGGCTGGAGTCTCTGCTAATGTAAATCACAGAATCACAGAGTATCAGGAGTT
>NW_010171669.1:0-1323 GCF_000695765.1 Mesitornis unicolor | reverse complement strand
GACAGGGACTTCTCCATCAGCCCCAGGGATGTTTCTGGCGCCAAGCCCACGAGAACACAGAGGCAAGCAACTGCCTCTCCTGAATTCATATTCTATGTGGTCCCCAACCTTGACTGAATTTGCCCCCTTCTCTGCTCCCACCAGCCCCACTCCTCAGGACATGACAGTGCTGGCCCTGGGGTTCCTCAGGCAGCTCCTGCATCTTTCCAGTCTCCCCTTCCTGTGCCTGCTGGGTCCCCACTCAGTCCCATGGCACTGCAGAGTTCTTGTTCTGGATATGCTGATTCAGTGCTTTACTTTTGGTAAACTTCACTTTTCAGGGTGCTTCATCTTTTGAATCTCCATTCATTTCAAATCCAGGGCATGTGGCGAGTCCCAATCCTCTCCCCACCCCTCCAAATGCATTTCCAGAGAGTCTTGTGTATGCAATCAGCTCTGTCATACATGAAGAAACCTGAGGACATAATGACGAGCACATGGACCACCTTCCCTGCCACTAGACACAAAGAATAGGGTGTTTTAATCCAGAACTTTTGATCCAGAGGAACCCAATACGAGCTAAAACCCAAAACCCTTGAGAATTAAAGGAGAACAGACTCTTTAGAAGACTCATTCCATGAACATTTTATTGGCAGCAACTTTAAAGGAAGAGCCCAGTCTATAAGATGGATTATCACAAGGAGGAAAAGCAGACTTATGGCCTAAGATAAATTTTTCTCTATAATGGACAAAATAGGGGAGCGGAGTTACTATTGGTGAAACAGCGTCCATTGGGCCAGTTTCCATAGGACATCATTGAGTTCCTCTGGCTGGAGATGAGGGGATTCACTGCTGGATTCACTGCTGGAAGCATCACTGAGTAGGGAACTGCCACCAGTGGATCTAGATATGAGTAGAGGGGCTTCAGGTGGGCAAACACTGCAGTGTTGACACACAGGGAGACCACAGCCTGGGGAGGGAGGTGGTGGAAACAGCTTTGTGCTGGTCTGCACTGGGAAATGAGACAGAACTGCAACTAGGAATGCCTTGGGAGGGGAGATTTGATGTACTAGGTGAGCGAGGTACTTGGAAAAGACTTTGTGCTGTCCCTGCTCAGAGGGGATCCTCAGCACAGTCCTGAAGATCTGTACATAGGACAGCACAATGAAACTAAAAAACATAAAGACTAAGAATACAATGACCAAAAGAAACCAAACTTCCATGAGGTATTCTGAGTGTGAGCAGGAGAGCTTGAGGATGTGGGGGATTTCACAGAAGAACTGGTCAATAGCATTGCCTTGGCAGAGAGGTAGTGATTATTCAATCTATTCATCAATGACTTGG
>NW_010171668.1:12846-16030 GCF_000695765.1 Mesitornis unicolor | reverse complement strand
GAGGGAGCGCACGGGACGCGGCGCTGTTGCGGCCCCGGCCCAGCGGTGTCGGGCGACTCTGGGGAACGCGAAGGGATTTCCGAAGCCGCCACGTTTGGCCCTTTCCCCGCTTCGGCTGTTGGCTGTAATTTTAAATTTAAATGTGTAATTTTCCCATCATTTTACATTGCGACGTGATCTGGGCAGTTCCTGCTGCGGTGCTGAACTCCCAAGCTAAGAGTTGTAAGGCTGGGCTTTGTCCATCAGAGCTTCTCTTTAACCATGCTAACAGATCCACAAATAGACACTTGGCTTTTTAATCAGATGTGGTTTCTGGGAATGCCATCTCCAATAGGTTGATGCTTGAAATGCAACCATCACCTCTACAGTTGCTGTTAACATCCCTGGTTACAGGTGCTGGAGCTACCACGCCCTGACAGGGTACAGGGCCCAAATAGTGCTAACAACTGTCCTAAGTCCTTAACTTTAGTGGTCCTTAATGCAGGACTGGTTTTAATATGTCTTTTGCATGAAAATGATAAAAATTTAAAAAGAAAGCCAAATAATACAAAGAAAAGACTCATTGAAAGACCTATGTCTTGAAAAAACTGAAATCCACGTCTAGCACTCAGAAAGGACCAGCTGCTTTATAGACAAAAACAGTCCCAAAGAGCCTGTGATCTGAGACTGCAGACTCACAAATGGATGCTTGATGAGGACCCCCTCCACCTCTGCAGAAATCTACTGACTTCAGGGGAGTCTGCACAAACCATTTTGCTGATTAGACCTGAAGTCGGCAACACAGGTAAGTGATGCGACATCCATTTGTCCATTGCCCCTGATTATAGTCTTAGCCCATCCTCATCCTCTATCTGATCTTTATTTTCTGTGCACAATGGGGGAAAATGGATGCTCCAGATGTCTCTAAGCTCCTCTCAAAAGCCATTATCTAGCAGGTCTCTCTAGAGGACCGTGCTAACTGTAGGAGAGTTTGTAGTGGATATATACTACCTATCCTCTGTTTTGCTACTTCTACCAGTAAAAGATCTAGAGTTGTCTGATACACTTTAAGCAAATCATCAAGACAAGCAGTAACAAAGATGATGGGGAAAGAAAAGACCAAACGTTGGAAGGACCTGGATATTTTTGAGACAGATTAAGAGTACTCAAGCTTGGATCTGCAGAGCTTTTTTCTTTTTTTTCCTTTTTTTTTTCCTCCTGACAAGCCCAAAACACTCCCTGACCTGTAAGTGCTTCCTGCTCACTACTTCTGTCTTCTTACTGCTTTTCTTTGACCTCTCTAAGACTCTCAGCTGTCAAGGTCCCCTCTATCTGGGATGTAAGTCTGGGCGTTGTTCTATTCCTAAATGGTCTCCACCTGCATGTTCCTCCTGAACTTGGAGAGTGGAGGGAAGAGGCAATTGAAATGAGACAAAAAGAACAATTTCTGGCCTGCAGAAGTCCAAGGTGTTTTGTGAGGTGGAAATAGCCTCTAACATGGAGTTTACTTCTGAGTGTGTTTCCACCAAAAGAAGGCCGAGGGAAGCCACATGGAGGGGGAAGGAAGAAACTTGTGTTACTGTTTCCCTTCCTACACACACCTAGAAATCTGGGACTCTTTGGAGGCTTACACAAAGCAAACCTGAAATGGACTTATTCTAGAGGAGCCTGCGATTGCCAGCACGGTCCTGCTGCTGTGCTATCCTAGGTTATGTTCTCCTGGTGCAGCTGAAGCACTTTGTATATCCAGCCAGGACTCCATGTTGGGGCTGGGGCCAGCAATACAAGAGGAATTGTGTTCCACCAAGCTATATCTATTAATTTCCTGTCCCAACTCACTAGAAAGGCAAAAAGATGTATGCTGGGATTTCTAGACTGTGCTAGGGCTTGGGGGGGGGCAGAGACACACAACAAACAACAATAAAAAAACCACCTTTGAGGTTAGCTCCAATCCATATTCTCCTTCTTCAGAGTTTGCCAGGGCTGGCTCAGGATATAAGGTGGGCAATTGCTCAAAGCAATGTATTTTTCAAGACAGCAAACTGGCCTGCAGGCTTGTTTCGCCTATGCCAGAGCACTGTGACTGCTGTGGTCAAGACTGGGATACAGGAGCAGGCATGAAGGAAGAGTGCTGCCTTGCAGAGGAAGCCCTTCATGCTCCTGAGCTTGTCCAGCTTCCCATCCGAGCGCAGACTGTTGCCAAGTGTGTGCACCATCCGTGGAGCAGCAAAATCCAGTCTTGCCTGTGCTGACCCAGATCTTCCAGCTGGATCTGCCTGTAGCCTGTTGCTTAACCCAGGAGAAACAGTGAATCTCACCAAATGAGATATTGAAATACACATACACATGCAGATGTAAATATATACCATCTATGCACCAAGTAGTCTCTTCTTGTACATATTTTAGTACTTCAGCTTTGGTTATTATCCAGCCAAAGAACTTTGATGGAAAATTTCTCAGCCTTTTTTTTTTCTAGAGGACACAGTTTACAAACAACACCCATGTCAGATTTACCTTAGCCCCTCCTAAAGGTCCCATTATTTATTAAGTGATAGGAATTTGTCATTCTGTTTGTAATGTCTTTAAGGCACCCAACATATTGTAGGCTACAGTACTGGAACCTTACCTAAGAGATGTGTGTATGGCAGCTCAGGCAACTTTTTTTTTCTCATTGCTGGTATGGGTGGGTTTTTTAAATTCTATTCATATCTGACATAAATTATGCTAATGGTTGCAGCATTCTGATCCATGTTTGATGCCAGGTTTGGAAGCGGTTGCTGCTAGTACATCAGTCACAAGGGTAGACAGAGGAGCTAAGCTTCTGTTAGGTGGCCCACTTGGCCAGGGGTGCTGCTGTTTTGTTCAATAACCCTTAAAATATCTTCTATAAAATCGCTGTATGCTTTTTCCTATTCCTTCAGAGTGCTTTCACAAACTCAAATCTTTATTTTTCAGGCATCCAATTGTGTGCCCTTGCTATTGTACCTAGCTTTTCTCTCCCTCAAGAATGATACTCAACCTTAGCAACTAATAAAGTTGCTTGTGGGACTACAGAACATTAACACGAGGTAAAGATGCAAAGTTAGTTAGCATGCCACCTGCATGACGTGGGATCTATCCAGCTGTGGAGTGCTCTTATCTTACAGAAAGTAGCATCTGCTCTGCTAAAACACACCTTGAGGGTCCAGCAGGGACTGTACCACAT
>NW_010171668.1:11802-12815 GCF_000695765.1 Mesitornis unicolor | reverse complement strand
AGTGCGGAACCGCGCGCCAGCCCCAGTCGCTGCAAAGAGGAACGGTTGCTGCTAACAGCTTCAAGTGCGGCGCAGAAAGAACCTAAGAAAGGGGAAAAAAGCAGGAAAGAGCTTATGCTTGGATGTCTAAGGCCATCTGCCACCGCAAAAGTACAATACTGGATTCTTGAAATGTAAAAATAGATCTCAAAAGAGACATGTTTTAATGAACTGAACACAAAGAAACATGGTCGAAATAAACTGAAAACAGAAGCAAGGTTCAAGGATCTGTTTGTTAAATGAACACCCGAAGCCAGAATATGTTTTTAGTGCTGGAGAATGCTGGCTGTCTGGTTTCTGCTAAAGCCTTGGGTCTCTCTTTGGGATGCGTGTGGGAGAAGGAGGGGGTGAATGGCAGCCCTTGTTTGTCCTCTCTTGAGGAATCTAATTATGTATCAATTGATTTCAAAGCCTGGAATAGTAACTCTCTAGAAAACACTCGCTCAGAGACATTGTTCCAATTTTCGCCTGTTCATAATTTATTCACCTCCGGTTTCAATGAGAAGGGTGCTCCCTCATACTGATTCCACCTCCCTCCCCTCCCCCCCGCCTTCCCCTGCAAGTTGCACAGAAAATCACAAGTTTGTGGACTTTTAAAAAAACAAAAGCAAACAAAACACACACACAGAGAGCAGCGCTGCAAGGTAAAGGGAAGGCCCTTGGGCAAGCAGGAGGAACAAAACGCGGTTCCTCCATCATGGGCCTCGCACACACTGCTGGGGAGGGCAGCCCCTGCCATGCCCAGCTGAGAGCAGTTTCTTCCTTCACCTCTCACTGCTGGTTCAGCCTGGAAATAACCTGGGGGGTGAGGAGAGCTGTGCACCCCAAAGGAGCATTGCTGCTCTGTGGTACAGAGCAACAGGGGTGCGAGGTGCAGGCTGCTGCTAGCCTCCTGATGCTCAGTGCCCGGAAAAACCCTGAAAAGTTTTGGTAGCCCATCCTCCAGCCTTGGTGCCACCCTACCTGCTCAGGCC
>NW_010171668.1:11489-11789 GCF_000695765.1 Mesitornis unicolor | reverse complement strand
GGCCCGGGGGGTCTGTGGGCCCCTCCCAGCCTCCAGCCACCCCACAGAGGCCACCCTATACCTTGGCACCCATAGGTCACCCATGCCACATGCTGTGGGGGGATGACCAACCAGGCCCACAGCCCTTGAAGTCCATGGCAGGGGGAGGGTTGAGGTCCGGGTCCTCCCAAAGCCCCAGCTGTTTGCTCACAGAGGGAGGCGCATGGTGCCCGGTGCCCAGCACCACTGCCTCATCTGCACCCAGGGCAGGGTGACGGCCCCCAGCAGGGCAAACCCTCCCCAATGAAAAAGCAAAGGCAG